>NC_081183.1:12084240-12253280 GCF_029867415.1 Vicia villosa | reverse complement strand
CAAAATACCAATGTATGCAAGTTTAACGAACTTTGTCACTTTTATGTAGTATAGCACAAGAAAATCTTCCAAAATACCAAATTTTGTAAGTTTAACAAACTTCGTGACTTTTTATGTAGTATAGCACACAAAAATATTCCAAAATACCAAATTTTGCAAGTTTAATAAACTTCGTGACTTCTATGTAGTATAGCACACGAAAATCTTCCAAAATACCAATGTATTCAAGTTTAATGAACTTCGTGACTTTTATGTAGTATAGCACACGAAAATCTTCCAAAACACTAAATTGTGCAAGTTTAACAAACTTCGAGACTTTTATGTAGTATATACACACGAAAATCTTCCAAAAGACCAAACTTTGCAAGTTTAACAAACTTCGTGTCTTTTATGTAGTATAGGATACGAAAATCTTCCAAAATACCAAATTTTGTAAGTTTAACAAACTTCGTGACTTTTATGTAGTATAGCACACAAAAATCTTTAAAATATTAAAATTTGAAAGTTTAACAAACTTGTTGACTTTTATGTAGTATAGCACACGAAAATTTTCCAAAAGACTATATTTTGAAAGTTTAACGAACTTCGTGAGTTTTATGTAGTATAGCACACAAAAATCTTTCAAAATACCAATGTATGCAAGTTTAACGAACTTTGTCACTTTTCTGTAGTATAGCACACGAAAATCTTCAAAAATATTAAAATTTGCAAGTTTAACGTACTTCGTGTCTTTTATGTAGTATAGCACACAAAAATCTTCCAAAATACCAAATTTTGTAAGTTTAACAAACTTCGTGACTTTTTATGTAGTATAGCACACAAAAATATTCCAAAATACCAAATTTTGCAAGTTTAATAAACTTTGTGACTTCTATGTAGTATAGCACACAAAAATCTTCCAAAATACCAAATTTTGCAAGTTTAACAAACTTCGTGACTTTTATGTAGTATAGCACACGATAATCTTCAAAATATTAAAATTTGAAAGTTTAAGAAACTTGTTGACTTTTATGTAGTAAAGCACACGAAAATTTTCCAAAAGACTATATTTTGAAAGTTTAAAGAACTTCGTGAGTTTTATGTAGTATAGCACACGAAAATTTTCCAAAATACCAATGTATGCAAGTTTAACGAACTTTGTCACTTTTCTGTAGTATAGCACAAGAAAATCTTCAAAATACCAAATTTTGTAAGTTTAACAAACTTCGTGACTTTTTATGTAGTATAGCACACAAAAATATTCCAAAATACCATATTTTGCAAGTTTAATAAACTTTGTGATTTCTATGTAGTATAGCACACAAAAATCTTCCAAAATACCAATGTATTCAAGTTTAATGAACTTCGTAACTTTTATGTAGTATAGCACACGAAAATCTTCCAAAACACTAAATTGTGCAAATTTTACAAACTTCGAGACTTTTATGTAGTATATACACACGAAAATCTTCCAAAAGACCAAACTTTGCAAGTTTAACAAACTTCGTGTCTTTTATGTAGTATAGGATACGAAAATCTTCCAAAATACCAAATTTTGTATGTTTAACAAACTTCGTGACTTTTATGTAGTATAGCACACAAAAATCTTTAAAATATTAAAATTTGAAAGTTTAACAAACTTGTTGACTTTTATGTAGTATAGCACACGAAAATTTTCCAAAAGACTATATTTTGAAAGTTTAACGAACTTCGTGAGTTTTATGTAGTATAGCACACAAAAATCTTTCAAAATACCAATGTATGCAAGTTTAACGAACTTTGTCACTTTTCTGTAGTATAGCACACGAAAATCTTCAAAAATATTAAAATTTGCAAGTTTAACGTACTTCGTGTCTTTTATGTAGTATAGCACACAAAAATCTTCCAAAATACCAAATTTTGTAAGTTTAACAAACTTCGTGACTTTTTATGTAGTATAGCACACAAAAATATTCCAAAATACCAAATTTTGCAAGTTTAATAAACTTTGTGACTTCTATGTAGTATAGCACACAAAAATCTTCCAAAATACCAAATTTTGCAAGTTTAACAAACTTCGTGACTTTTATGTAGTATAGCACACGATAATCTTCAAAATATTAAAATTTGAAAGTTTAAGAAACTTGTTGACTTTTATGTAGTAAAGCACACGAAAATTTTCCAAAAGACTATATTTTGAAAGTTTAACGAACTTCGTGAGTTTTATGTAGTATAGCACACGAAAATTTTCCAAAATACCAATGTATGCAAGTTTAACGAACTTTGTCACTTTTCTGTAGTATAGCACAAGAAAATCTTCCAAAATACCAAATTTTGTAAGTTTAACAAACTTCGTGACTTTTTATGTAGTATAGCACACAAAAATATTCCAAAATACCAAATTTTGCAAGTTTAATAAACTTTGTGACTTCTATGTAGTATAGCACACAAAAATCTTCCAAAATACCAATGTATTCAAGTTTAATGAACTTCGTAATTTTTATGTAGTATAGCACACGAAAATCTTCCAAAACACTAAATTGTGCAAATTTTACAAACTTCGAGACTTTTATGTAGTATATACACACGAAAATCTTCCAAAAGACCAAACTTTGCAAGTTTAACAAACTTCGTGTCTTTTATGTAGTATAGGATACGAAAATCTTCCAAAATACCAAATTTTGTATGTTTAACAAACTTCGTGACTTTTATGTAGTATAGCACACAAAAATCTTTAAAATATTAAAATTTGAAAGTTTAACAAACTTGTTGACTTTTATGTAGTAGCACACGAAAATTTTCCAAAAGACTATATTTTGAAAGTTTAACGAACTTCGTGAGTTTTATGTAGTATAGCACACAAAAATCTTTCAAAATACCAATGTATGCAAGTTTAACGAACTTTGTCACTTTTCTGTAGTATAGCACACGAAAATCTTCAAAAATATTAAAATTTGCAAGTTTAACGTACTTCGTGTCTTTTATGTAGTATAGCACACAAAAATCTTCCAAAATACCAAATTTTGTAAGTTTAACAAACTTCGTGACTTTTTATGTAGTATAGCACACAAAAATATTCCAAAATACCAAATTTTGCAAGTTTAATAAACTTTGTGACTTCTATGTAGTATAGCACACAAAAATCTTCCAAAATACCAAATTTTGCAAGTTTAACAAACTTCGTGACTTTTATGTAGTATAGCACACGATAATCTTCAAAATATTAAAATTTGAAAGTTTAAGAAACTTGTTGACTTTTATGTAGTAAAGCACACGAAAATTTTCCAAAAGACTATATTTTGAAAGTTTAAAGAACTTCGTGAGTTTTATGTAGTATAGCACACGAAAATTTTCCAAAATACCAATGTATGCAAGTTTAACGAACTTTGTCACTTTTCTGTAGTATAGCACAAGAAAATCTTCCAAAATACCAAATTTTGTAAGTTTAACAAACTTCGTGACTTTTTATGTAGTATAGCACACAAAAATATTCCAAAATACCAAATTTTGCAAGTTTAATAAACTTTGTGACTTCTATGTAGTATAGCACACAAAAATCTTCCAAAATACCAATGTATTCAAGTTTAATGAACTTCGTAACTTTTATGTAGTATAGCACACGAAAATCTTCCAAAACACTAAATTGTGCAAATTTTACAAACTTCGAGACTTTTATGTAGTATATACACACGAAAATCTTCCAAAAGACCAAACTTTGCAAGTTTAACAAACTTCGTGTCTTTTATGTAGTATAGGATACGAAAATCTTCCAAAATACCAAATTTTGTATGTTTAACAAACTTCGTGACTTTTATGTAGTATAGCACACAAAAATCTTTAAAATATTAAAATTTGAAAGTTTAACAAACTTGTTGACTTTTATGTAGTATAGCACACGAAAATTTTCCAAAAGACTATATTTTGAAAGTTTAACGAACTTCGTGAGTTTTATGTAGTATAGCACACAAAAATCTTTCAAAATACCAATGTATGCAAGTTTAACGAACTTTGTCACTTTTCTGTAGTATAGCACACGAAAATCTTCAAAAATATTAAAATTTGCAAGTTTAACGTACTTCGTGTCTTTTATGTAGTATAGCACACAAAAATCTTCCAAAATACCAAATTTTGTAAGTTTAACAAACTTCGTGACTTTTTATGTAGTATAGCACACAAAAATATTCCAAAATACCAAATTTTGCAAGTTTAATAAACTTTGTGACTTCTATGTAGTATAGCACACAAAAATCTTCCAAAATACCAAATTTTGCAAGTTTAACAAACTTCGTGACTTTTATGTAGTATAGCACACGATAATCTTCAAAATATTAAAATTTGAAAGTTTAAGAAACTTGTTGACTTTTATGTAGTAAAGCACACGAAAATTTTCCAAAAGACTATATTTTGAAAGTTTAACGAACTTCGTGAGTTTTATGTAGTATAGCACACGAAAATTTTCCAAAATACCAATGTATGCAAGTTTAACGAACTTTGTCACTTTTCTGTAGTATAGCACAAGAAAATCTTCCAAAATACCAAATTTTGTAAGTTTAACAAACTTCGTGACTTTTTATGTAGTATAGCACACAAAAATATTCCAAAATACCAAATTTTGCAAGTTTAATAAACTTTGTGACTTCTATGTAGTATAGCACACAAAAATCTTCCAAAATACCAATGTATTCAAGTTTAATGAACTTCGTAACTTTTATGTAGTATAGCACACGAAAATCTTCCAAAACACTAAATTGTGCAAATTTTACAAACTTCGAGACTTTTATGTAGTATATACACACGAAAATCTTCCAAAAGACCAAACTTTGCAAGTTTAACAAACTTCGTGTCTTTTATGTAGTATAGGATACGAAAATCTTCCAAAATACCAAATTTTGTATGTTTAACAAACTTCGTGACTTTTATGTAGTATAGCACACAAAAATCTTTAAAATATTAAAATTTGAAAGTTTAACAAACTTGTTGACTTTTATGTAGTATAGCACACGAAAATTTTCCAAAAGACTATATTTTGAAAGTTTAACGAACTTCGTGAGTTTTATGTAGTATAGCACACAAAAATCTTTCAAAATACCAATGTATGCAAGTTTAACGAACTTTGTCACTTTTCTGTAGTATAGCACACGAAAATCTTCAAAAATATTAAAATTTGCAAGTTTAACGTACTTCGTGTCTTTTATGTAGTATAGCACACAAAAATCTTCCAAAATACCAAATTTTGCAAGTTTAACAAACTTCGTGACTTTTATCTAGTATAGCACACGATAATCTTCAAAATATTAAAATTTGAAAGTTTAAGAAACTTGTTGACTTTTATGTAGTAAAGCACACGAAAATTTTCCAAAAGACTATATTTTGAAAGTTTAACGAACTTCGTGAGTTTTATGTAGTATAGCACACGAAAATTTTCCAAAATACCAATGTATGCAAGTTTAACGAACTTTGTCACTTTTCTGTAGTATAGCACAAGAAAATCTCCCAAAATACCAAATTTGGTAAGTTTAACAAACTTCGTGACTTTTTATGTAGTATAGCACACAAAAATATTCCAAAATACCAAATTTTGCAAGTTTAATTAACTTTGTGACTTCTATGTAGTATAGCACACAAAAATCTTCCAAAATACCAATGTATTCAAGTTTAATGAACTTCGTAACTTTTATGTAGTATAGCACACGAAAATCTTCCAAAACACTAAATTGTGCAAATTTTACAAACTTCGAGACTTTTATGTAATATATAGCACACGAAAATCTTCCAAAAGACCAAATTTTGCAAGTTTAACAAACTTCGTGTCTTTTATGTAGTATAGCACACCAAAATCTACCAAAATACCAAATTTTGTAAGTTTAACAAACTTCGTGAATTTTATGTAGTATAGCACACGAAAATCTTCCAAAATACCAATCTATTCAAGTTTAATGAACTTCGTAACTTTTATGTAGTAAAGCACACGAAAATCTTCCAAAAAACTAATTTTTGCAAGTTTTACAAACTTCGAGACTTTTATGTAGTATAGCACACGAAAATCTTCCAAAAGACCAAATTTTGCAGGTTTAACAAACTTCGTGTCTTTTATGTAGTATAGCACACGAAAATCTTCCAAAATACCAAATTTTGCAAGTTTAACAAACTTCGTGACTTTTATGTAGTATAGCACACGATAATCTTCAAAATATTAAAATTTGAAAGTTTTAGAAACTTGTTGACTTTTATGTAGTAAAGCACACGAAAATTTTCCAAAAGACTATATTTTGAAAGTTTAACGAACTTCGTGAGTTTTATGTAGTATAGCACACGAAAATTTTCCAAAATACCAATGTATGCAAGTTTAACGAACTTTGTCACTTTTCTGTAGTATAGCACACGAAAATCTTCAAAAATATTAAAATTTGCAAGTTTAACGTACTTCGTGTCTTTTATGTAGTTTAGCACACGAAAATCTTCCAAAATACCAATGTATTCAAGTTTAAAGAATTTCGTAACTTTTATATAGTATAGCACACGAAAATCTTCCAAAACACTAAATTTTGCAAGTTTTATAAACTTCAAGACTTTTATGTAGTATATTGCACACGAAAATCTTCCAAAAGACCAAATTTTGCTAGTTTAATAAACTTCGTGTCTTTTATGTAGTATAGCACACGAAAATCTTCCAAAATACCAAATTTTGTAAGTTTAACAAACTTCGTGACTTTTATGAAGTATAGCACACGAAAATCTTCCAAAAGACCAGTGTATTCAAGTTTAATGAACTTCGTAACTTTTATGTAGTATAGCACACGAAAATCTTCCAAAACACTAAATTGTGCAAATTTTACAAACTTCGAGACTTTTATGTAGTATATAGCACACGAAAATCTTACAAAAGACCAAATTTTTTGCAAGTTTAACAAACTTCGTGTCTTTTATGTAGTATAGCACACAAAAATCTACCAAAATACCAAATTTTATAAGTTTAACAAACTTCGTGAATTTTATGTAGTACAGCACACGAAAATCTTCCAAAATACCAATCTATTCAAGTTTAATGAACTTCGTAACTTTTATGTAGTATAGCACACGAAAATCTTCCAAAAAACTAATTTTTGCAAGTTTTACAAACTTCGAGACTTTAATGTAGTATAGCACACGAAAATCTTCCAAAAGACCAAATTTTGCAGGTTTAACAAACTTCGTGTCTTTTAGGTAGTATAGCACACGAAAATCTTCCAAAATACCAAATTTTGCAAGTTTAACAAACTTCGTGACTTTTATGTAGTATAGCACACGATAATCTTCAAAATATTAAAATTTGAAAGTTTAAGAAACTTGTTGACTTTTATGTAGTAAAGCACACGAAAATTTTCCAAAAGACTATATTTTGAAAGTTTAACAAACTTCGTGAGTTTTATGTAGTATAGCACACGAAAATTTTCCAAAATACCAATGTATGCAAGTTTAACGAACTTTGTCACTTTTCTGTAGTATAGTACACGAAAATCTTCAAAAATATTAAAATTTGCAAGTTTATTGTACTTCGTGTCTTTTATGTAGTATAGCACAAGAAAATCTTCCAAAATACCAAATTTTGTAAGTTTAACAAACTTCGTGACTTTTTATGTAGTATAGCACACAAAAATATTCCAAAATACCAAATTTTGCAAGTTTAATAAACTTTGTGACTTCTATGTAGTATAGCACACAAAAATCTTCCAAAATACCAATGTATTCAAGTTTAATGAACTTCGTAACTTTTATGTAGTATAGCACACGAAAATCTTCCAAAACACTAAATTGTGCAAATTTTACAAACTTCGAGACTTTTATGTAGTATATACACACGAAAATCTTCCAAAAGACCAAACTTTGCAAGTTTAACAAACTTCGTGTCTTTTATGTAGTATAGGATACGAAAATCTTCCAAAATACCAAATTTTGTATGTTTAACAAACTTCGTGACTTTTATGTAGTATAGCACACAAAAATCTTTAAAATATTAAAATTTGAAAGTTTAACAAACTTGTTGACTTTTATGTAGTATAGCACACGAAAATTTTCCAAAAGACTATATTTTGAAAGTTTAACGAACTTCGTGAGTTTTATGTAGTATAGCACACGAAAATCTTCCAAAATACCAATGTATGCAAGTTTAACGAACTTTGTCACTTTTCTGTAGTATAGCACACAAAAATCTTCAAAAATAGTAAAATTTGCAAGTTTAACGTACTTCGTGTCTTTTATGTAGTATAGCACACAAAAATCTTCCAAAATACCAAATTTTGTAAGTTTAACAAACTTCGTGACTTTTTATGTAGTATAGCACACAAAAATAATCCAAAATACCAAATTTTGAAAGTTTAATAAACTTTGTGACTTCTATGTAGTATAGCACACAAAAATCTTCCAAAATACCAATGTATTCAAGTTTAATGAACTTCGTAACTTTTATGTAGTATAGCACACGAAAATCTTCCAAAACACTAAATTGTGCAAATTTTACAAACTTCGAGACTTTTATGTAGTATATAGCACACGAAAATCTCCCAAAAGACCAAATTTTTGCAAGTTTAACAAACTTCGTGTCTTTTATGTAGTATAGCACACAAAAATCTACCAAAATACCAAATTTTGTAAGTTTAACAAACTTCGTGAATTTTATGTAGTACAGCACACGAAAATCTTCCAAAATACCAATCTATTCAAGTTTAATGAACTTCGTAACTTTTATGTAGTATAGCACACGAAAATCTTCCAAAAAACTAATTTTTGCAAGTTTTACAAACTTCGAGACTTTAATGTAGTATAGCACACGAAAATCTTCCAAAAGACCAAATTTTGCAGGTTTAACAAACTTCGTGTCTTTTATGTAGTATAGCACACGAAAATCTTCCAAAATACCAAATTTTGCAAGTTTAACAAACTTCGTGACTTTTATGTAGTATAGCACACGATAATCTTCAAAATATTAAAATTTGAAAGTTTAAGAAACTTGTTGACTTTTATGTAGTAAAGCACACGAAAATTTTCCAAAAGACTATATTTTGAAAGTTTAACGAACTTCGTGAGTTTTATGTAGCATAGCACACGGAAATTTTCCAAAATACCAATGTATGCAAGTTTAACGAACTTTGTCACTTTTCTGTAGTATAGCACACGAAAATCTTCAAAAATATTAAAATTTGCAAGTTTAACGTACTTCGTGTCTTTTATGTAGTTTAGCACACGAAAATCTTCCAAAATACCAATGTATTCAAGTTTAAAGAATTTCGTAACTTTTATATAGTATAGCACACGAAAATCTTCCAAAACACTAAATTTTGCAAGTTTTATAAACTTCAAGACTTTTATGTAGTATATTGCACACGAAAATCTTCCAAAAGACCAAATTTTGCTAGTTTAACAAACTTCGTGTCTTTTATGTAGTATAGCACACGAAAATCTTCCAAAATACCAAATTTTGTAAGTTTAACAAACTTCGTGACTTTTATGAAGTATAGCACACGAAAATCTTCCAAAAGACCAATGTATTCAAGTTTAATGAACTTCGTAACTTTTATGTAGTATAGCACACGGAAATCTTCCAAAACACTAAATTTTGCAAGTTTTATAAACTTCGAGACTTTTATGTAGTATATAGCACACGAAAATCTTCCAAAAGACCAAATTTTGCTAGTTTAACAAACTTCGTGTCTTTTATGTAGTATAGCACACGAAAATCTTCCAAAATACCAAATTTTGTAAGTTTAACAAACTTCGTGACTTTTATGAAATATAGCACACAAAAATCTTCCAAAATACCAATGTATTCAAGTTTAATGAACTTCGTAACTTTTATGTAGTATAGCACACGAAAATCTTCCAAAAGATCAAATTTTGCAAGTTTAACAAACTTCGTGTCTTTTATGTAGTATAGGATACGAAAATATTCCAAAATACCAAACTTTGTAAGTTTAACAAACTTCGTGACTTTTATGTAGTATAGCACACGAAAATCTTTAAAATATTAAAATTTGAAAGTTTAACAAACTTGGTGACTTTTATGTAGTATAGCACACGAAAAATTTCCAAAAGACTAAATTTTGAAAGTTTAACAAACTTCGTGAGTTTTATGTAGTATAGCACACGAAAATCTTCCAAAATACCAATGTATTCAAGTTTAATGAACTTCGTAACTTTTATGTAGTATAGCACACGAAAATCTTCCAAAACACTAATTTTTGCAAGTTTTACAAACTTCGAGACTTTTATGTAGTATAGCACACGAAAATCTTCCAAAAGACCAAATTTTGCAGGTTTAACAAACTTCGTGTCTTTTATGTAGTATAGCACACGAAAATCTTCCAAAATACCAAATTTTGTAAGTTTAACAAACTTCGTGACTTTTATGTAGTATAGCACACGATAATCTTCAAAATATTAAAATTTGAAAGTTTAACAAACTTGTTGACTTTTATGTAGTATAGCACACGAAAATTTTCCAAAAGACTATATTTTGATAGTTTAACGAACTTCGTGAGTTTTATGTAGTATAGCACACAAAAATCTTTCAAAATACCAATGTATGCAAGTTTAACGAACTTTGTCACTTTTCTGTAGTATAGCACACGAAAATCTTCAAAAATATTAAAATTTGCAAGTTTAACGTACTTCGTGTCTTTTATGTAGTATAGCACACAAAAATCTTCCAAAATACCAAATTTTGTAAGTTTAACAAACTTCGTGACTTTTCATGTAGTATAGCACACAAAAAATATTCCAAAATACCAAATTTTGCAAGTTTAATAAACTTTGTGACTTCTATGTAGTATAGCACACAAAAATCTTCCAAAATACCAATGTATTCAAGTTTAATGAACTTCGTAACTTTTATGTAGTATAGCACACTAAAATCTACCAAAACACTAAATTGTGCAAATTTTACAAACTTCGAGACTTTTATGTAGTATATAGCACACGAAAATCTTCCAAAAGACCAAATTTTGCAAGTTTAACAAACTTCGTGTCTTTTATGTAGTATAGCACACAAAAATCTACCAAAATACCAAATTTTGTAAGTTTAACACAATTCGTGAATTTTATGTAGTATAGCACACACAAATCTTCCAAAATACCAATGTATTCAAGTTTAATGAACTTCGTAACTTTTATATAGTATAGCACACGAAAATCTTCCAAAACGCAAAATTGTGCAAGTTTTAAAAACTTCGAGACTTTTATGTAGTATATAGCACACGAAAATCTTCCAAAAGACCAAATTTTGTATGTTTAACAAACTTCGTGTCTTTTATGTAGTAAAGCACACAAAAATTTACCAAAATACCAAATTTTGTAAGTTTAACAAACTTCGTGAATTTTATGTAGTATAGCACACGAAAATCTTCCAAAATACCAATGTATTCAAGTTTAAAGAACTTCGTAACTTTTATATAGTATGCACAAAAATCTTCTAAAACACTAAATTTTGCAAGTTTTATAAACTTCAAGACTTTTATGTAGTATATAGGACACGAAAATCTTCAAAAAGACCAAATTTTGCTAGTTTAACAAACTTCGTGTCTTTTATGTAGTATAGCACACGAAAATCTTCCAAAATACCAAATTTTGTAAGTTTAACAAACTTCGTGACTTTTATGAAATATAGCCCACGCAAATCTTCCAAAAGACCAATGTATTCAAGTTTAATGAACTTCGTAACTTTTATGTAGTATAGCACACAGAAATCTTCCAAAACACTAAATTTTGCAAGTTTTACAAACTTCGAGACTTTTATGTAGTATATAGCACACGAAAATCATCCAAAAGACCAAATTTTGCAAGTTTAACAAACTTCGTGTCTTTTATGTAGTATAGGGTACGAAAATCTTCCAAAATACCAAATTTTGTAAGTTTAACAAACTTCGTGACTTTTATGTAGTATAGCACACGAAAATCTGTAAAATATTAAAATTTGAAAGTTTAACAAACTTGGTGACTTTTATGTAGTATAGCACACGAAAAATTTCCAAAAGACTAAATTTTGAAAGTTTAACAAACTTCGTGAGTTTTATGTAGTATAGCACACGAAAATCTTCCAAAATACCAATGTATTCAAGTTTAATGAACTTCGTAACTTTTATGTAGTATAGCACACGAAAATCTTCCAAAACACTAATTTTTGCAAGTTTAACAAACTTCGTGTCTTTTATGTAGTATAGCACACGAAAATCTTCCAAAATACCAAATTTTGAAAGTTTAACAAACTTCGTGACATTTATGTAGTATAGCACACGATAATCTTCAAAATATTAAAATTTGAAAGTTTAACAAACTTGGTGACTTTTATGTAGTATAGCACACGAAAAATTTCCAAAAGACTAAATTTTGAAAGTTTAACAAACTTCGTGAGTTCTATGTAGTATAGCACACGAAAATCTTCCAAAATACCAATGTATGCAAGTTTAACGAACTTTGTCACTTTTCTGTAGTATAGCACACAAAAATCTTCAAAAATAGTAAAATTTGCAAGTTTAACGTACTTCGTGTCTTTTATGTAGTATAGCACACAAAAATCTTCCAAAATACCAAATTTTGTAAGTTTAACAAACTTCGTGACTTTTTATGTAGTATAGCACACAAAAATAATCCAAAATACCAAATTTTGAAAGTTTAATAAACTTTGTGACTTCTATGTAGTATAGCACACAAAAATCTTCCAAAATACCAATGTATTCAAGTTTAATGAACTTCGTAACTTTTATGTAGTATAGCACACGAAAATCTTCCAAAACACTAAATTGTGCAAATTTTACAAACTTCGAGACTTTTATGTAGTATATAGCACACGAAAATCTTCCAAAAGACCAAATTTTTGCAAGTTTAACAAACTTCGTGTCTTTTATGTAGTATAGCACACAAAAATCTACCAAAATACCAAATTTTGTAAGTTTAACAAACTTCGTGAATTTTATGTAGTACAGCACACGAAAATCTTCCAAAATACCAATCTATTCAAGTTTAATGAACTTCGTAACTTTTATGTATTATAGCACACGAAAATCTTCCAAAAAACTAATTTTTGCAAGTTTTGCAAACTTCGAGACTTTAATGTAGTATAGCACACGAAAATCTTCCAAAAGACCAAATTTTGCAGGTTTAACAAACTTCGTGTCTTTTATGTAGTATAGCACACGAAAATCTTCCAAAATACCAAATTTTGCAAGTTTAACAAACTTCGTGACTTTTATGTAGTATAGCACACGATAATCTTCAAAATATTAAAATTTGAAAGTTTAAGAAACTTGTTGACTTTTATGTAGTAAAGCACACGAAAATTTTCCAAAAGACTATATTTTGAAAGTTTAACGAACTTCGTGAGTTTTATGTAGCATAGCACACGGAAATTTTCCAAAATACCAATGTATGCAAGTTTAACGAACTTTGTCACTTTTCTGTAGTATAGCACACGAAAATCTTCAAAAATATTAAAATTTGCAAGTTTATTGTACTTCGTGTCTTTTATGTAGTATAGCACAAGAAAATCTTCAAAAATACCAAATTTTGTAAGTTTAACAAACTTCGTGACTTTTTATGTAGTATAGCACACAAAAATATTCCAAAATACCAAATTTTTAAAGTTTAATAAACTTTGTGACTTCTATGTAGTATAGCACACAAAAATCTTCCAAAATACCAATGTATTCAAGTTTAATGAACTTCGTAACTTTTATGTAGTATAGCACACGAAAATCTTCCAAAACACTAAATTGTGCAAATTTTACAAACTTCGAGACTTTTATGTAGTATATATCACACGAAAATCTCCCAAAAGACCAAATTTTGCAAGTTTAACAAACTTCGTGTCTTTTATGTAGTATAGGATACGAAAATCTTCCAAAATACCAAATTTTGTAAGTTTAACAAACTTCGTGACTTTTATGTAGTATAGCACACGAAAATCTTCCAAAAAACTAATTTTTGCAAGTTTTACAAACTTCGAGACTTTTATGTAGTATAGCACACGAAAATCTTCCAAAAGACCAAATTGTGCAGGTTTAACAAACTTCGTGTCTTTTATGTAGTATAGCACACGAAAATCTTCCAAAATACCAAATTTTGCAAGTTTAACAAACTTCGTGACTTTTATGTAGTATAGCACACGATAATCTTCAAAATATTAAAATTTGAAAGTTTTAGAAACTTGTTGACTTTTATGTAGTAAAGCACACGAAAATTTTCCAAAAGACTATATTTTGAAAGTTTAACGAACTTCGTGAGTTTTATGTAGTATAGCACACGAAAATTTTCCAAAATACCAATGTATGCAAGTTTAACGAACTTTGTCACTTTTCTGTAGTATAGCACACGAAAATCTTCAAAAATATTAAAATTTGCAAGTTTAACGTACTTCGTGTCTTTTATGTAGTATAGCACAAGAAAATCTTCCAAAATACCAAATTTTGTAAGTTTAACAAACTTCGTGACTTTTTATGTAGTATAGCACACAAAAATATTCCAAAATACCAAATTTTGCAAGTTTAATAAACTTTGTGACTTCTATGTAGTATAGCTCACAAAATTCTTCCAAAATACCAATGTATTCAAGTTTAATGAACTTCGTAACTTTTATGTAGTATAGCACACGAAAATCTTCCAAAACACTAAATTGTGCAAATTTTACAAACTTCGAGACTTTTATGTAGTATATAGCACACGAAAATCTTCCAAAAGACCAAACTTTGCAAGTTTAACAAACTTCGTGTCTTTTATGTAGTATAGGATACGAAAATCTTCCAAAAGACCAAATTTTGTAAGTTTAACAAACTTCGTGACTTTTATGTAGTATAGCACACGAAAATCTTTAAAATATTAAAATTTGAAAGTTTAACAAACTTGGTGACTTTTATGTAGTATAGCACACGAAAAATTTCCAAAAGACTAAATTTTGAAAGTTTAACAAACTTCGTGAGTTTTATGTAGCATAGCACACGAAAATCTTCCAAAATACCAATGTATTCAAGTTTAATGAACT
Organism: Vicia villosa; assembly: GCF_029867415.1. Taxonomy (NCBI): domain Eukaryota; kingdom Viridiplantae; phylum Streptophyta; class Magnoliopsida; order Fabales; family Fabaceae; genus Vicia; species Vicia villosa. The sequence goes on along the minus strand of NC_081183.1, from coordinate 12,238,318 downwards.
TCGTAACTTTTAAGTAGTATAGCACACGAAAATCTTCCAAAACACTAATTTTTGCAAGTTTTACAAACTTCGAGACTTTTATGTAGTATAGCACACGAAAATCTTCCAAAAGACCAAATTTTGCAGGTTTAACAAACTTCGTGTCTTTTATGTAGTATAGCACACGAAAATCTTCCAAAATACCAAATTTTGTAAGTTTAACAAACCTCGTGACTTTTATGTAGTATAGCACACGATAATCTTCAAAATATTAAAATTTGAAAGTTTAACAAACTTGTTGACTTTTATGTAGTATAGCACACAAAAATTTTCCAAAAGACTATATTTTGAAAGTTTAACAAACTTCGTGAGTTTTATGTAGTATAGCACACGAAAATCTTCCAAAATACCAATGTATGCAAGTTTAACGAACTTTCTCACTTTTCTGTAGTATAGCACACGAAAATCTTCAAAAATAGTAAAATTTGCAAGTTTTAACGTACTTCGTGTCTTTTATGTAGTATAGCACACAAAAATCTTCCAAAATACCAAATTTTGTAAGTTTAACAAACTTCGTGACTTTTTATGTAGTATAGCACACAAAAATATTCCAAAATACCAAATTTTGCAAGTTTAATAAACTTTGTGACTTCTATGTAGTATAGCACACAAAAATCTTCAAAAATACCAATGTATTCAAGTTTAATGAAATTCGTAACTTTTATGTAGTATAGCACACGAAAATCTTCCAAAACATTAAATTGTGCAAATTTTACAAACTTCGAGACTTTTATGTAGTATATATCACACGAAAATCTTCCAAAAGACCAAATTTTGCAAGTTTAACAAACTTCGTGTCTTTTATATAGTATAGCACATAAAAATCTACCAAAATACCAAATTTTGTAAGTTTAACAAACTTCGTGAATTTTATGCAGTATAGCACACGAAAATCTTCCAAAATACCAATGTATTCTAGTTTAATGAACTTCGTAACTTTTATGTAGTATAGCACACGAAAATCTTCCAAAACTCTAATTTTTGCAAGTTTTACAAACTTCGAGACTTTTATGTAGTATAGCACGCGAAAATCTTCCAAAAGACCAAATTTTGCAGGTTTAACAAACTTCGTGTCTTTTATGTAGTATAGCACACGAAAATCTTCCAAAATACCAAATTTTGTAAGTTTAACAAACTTCGTGACTTTTATGTAGTATAGCACACGATAATCTTCAAAATATTAAAATTTGAAAGTTTAACAAACTTGTTGACTTTTATGTAGTATAGCACACGAAAATTTTCCAAAAGACTATATTTTGAAAGTTTAACAAACTTCGTGAGTTTTATGTAGTATAGCACACGAAAATCTTCCAAAATACCAATGTATGCAAGTTTAACGAACTTTGTCACTTTTCTGTAGTATAGCACACGAAAATATTCAAAAATAGTAAAATTTGCAAGTTTAACGTACTTCGTGTCTTTTATGTAGTATAGCACACAAAAATCTTCCAAAATACCAAATTTTGTAAGTTTAACAAACTTCGTGACTTTTTATGTAGTATAGCACACAAAAATATTCCAAAATACCAAATTTTGCAAGTTTAATAAACTTTTTGACTTCTATGTAGTATAGCACACAAAAATCTTCCAAAATACCAATGTATTCAAGTTTAATGAAATTCGTAACTTTTATGTAGTATAGCACACGAAAATCTTCCAAAACATTAAATTGTGCAAATTTTACAAACTTCGAGACTTTTATGTAGTATATATCACACGAAAATCTTCCAAAAGACCAAATTTTGCAAGTTTAACAAACTTCGTGTCTTTTATATAGTATAGCACATAAAAATCTACCAAAATACCAAATTTTGTAAGTTTAACAAACTTCGTGAATTTTATGTAGTATAGCACACGAAAATCTTCCAAAATACCAATCTATTCAAGTTTAATGAACTTCGTAACTTTTATGTAGTAAAGCACACGAAAATCTTCCAAAAAACTAATTTTTGCAAGTTTTACAAACTTCGAGACTTTTATGTAGTATAGCACACGAAAATCTTCCAAAAGACCAAATTTTGCAGGTTTAACAAACTTCGTGTCTTTTATGTAGTATAGCACACGAAAATCTTCCAAAATACCAAATTTTGCAAGTTTAACAAACTTCGTGACTTTTATGTAGTATAGCACACGATAATCTTCAAAATATTAAAATTTGAAAGTTTTAGAAACTTGTTGACTTTTATGTAGTAAAGCACACGAAAATTTTCCAAAAGACTATATTTTGAAAGTTTAACGAACTTCGTGAGTTTTATGTAGTATAGCACACGAAAATTTTCCAAAATACCAATGTATGCAAGTTTAACGAACTTTGTCACTTTTCTGTAGTATAGCACACGAAAATCTTCAAAAATATTAAAATTTGCAAGTTTAACGTACTTCGTGTCTTTTATGTAGTATAGCACAAGAAAATCTTCCAAAATACCAAATTTTGTAAGTTTAACAAACTTCGTGACTTTTTATGTAGTATAGCACACAAAAATATTCCAAAATACCAAATTTTACAAGTTTAATAAACTTTGTGACTTCTATGTAGTATAGCTCACAAAAATCTTCCAAAATACCAATGTATTCAAGTTTAATGAACTTCGTAACTTTTATGTAGTATAGCACACGAAAATCTTCCAAAACACTAAATTGTGCAAATTTTACAAACTTCGAGACTTTTATGTAGTATATAGCACACGAAAATCTTCCAAAAGACCAAACTTTGCAAGTTTAACAAACTTCGTGTCTTTTATGTAGTATAGGATACGAAAATCTTCCAAAAGACCAAATTTTGTAAGTTTAACAAACTTCGTGACTTTTATGTAGTATAGCACACGAAAATCTTTAAAATATTAAAATTTGAAAGTTTAACAAACTTGGTGACTTTTATGTAGTATAGCACACGAAAAATTTCCAAAAGACTAAATTTTGAAAGTTTAACAAACTTCGTGAGTTTTATGTAGTATAGCACACGAAAATCTTCCAAAATACCAATGTATTCAAGTTTAATGAACTTCGTAACTTTTATGTAGTATAGCACACGAAAATCTTCCAAAACACTAATTTTTGCAAGTTTTACAAACTTCGAGACTTTTATGTAGTATAGCACACGAAAATCTTCCAAAAGACCAAATTTTGCAGGTTTAACAAACTTCGTGTCTTTTATGTAGTATAGCACACGAAAATCTTCCAAAATACCAAATTTTGTAAGTTTAACAAACTTCGTGACTTTTATGTAGTATAGCACACGATAATCTTCAAAATATTAAAATTTGAAAGTTTAACAAACTTGTTGACTTTTATGTAGTATAGCACACAAAAATTTTCCAAAAGACTATATTTTGAAAATGTAACAAACTTCGTGAGTTTTATGTAGTATAGCACACGAAAATCTTCCAAAATACCAATGTATGCAAGTTTAACGAACTTTGTCACTTTTCTGTAGTATAGCACACGAAAATCTTCAAAAATAGTAAAATTTGCAAGTTTAACGTACTTCGTGTCTTTTATGTAGTATAGCACACAAAAATCTTCCAAAATACCAAATTTTGTAAGTTTAACAAACTTCGTGACTTTTTATGTAGTATAGCACACAAAAATATTCCAAAATACCAAATTTTGCAAGTTTAATAAACTTTGTGACTTCTATGTAGTATAGCACACAAAAATCTTCCAAAATACCAATGTATTCAAGTTTAATGAAATTCGTAACTTTTATGTAGTATAGCACACGAAAATCTTCAAAAACATTAAATTGTGCAAATTTTACAAACTTCGAGACTTTTATGTAGTATATATCACACGAAAATCTTCCAAAAGACCAAATTTTGCAAGTTTAACAAACTTCGTGTCTTTTATATAGTATAGCACATAAAAATCTACCAAAATACCAAATTTTGTAAGTTTAACAAACTTCGTGAATTTTATGTAGTATAGCACACGAAAATCTTCCAAAATACCAATGTATTCAAGTTTAATGAACTTCGTAACTTTTATGTAGTATAGTGTCATACCCCAATTTTTGACCTAAGATACCACCTCATATCATTGCATATGCATCATTTGCATCCCTAACAAATTGCATAGCTTGTGTTTGCTACTTGTGACTCAGCAGGGTTTAATCAAGAGATCACTCATCAGTGCAAGAAACAGTCAATTAGGGTTTTGTTCTCCCTCCATCTCAAAAGAACTATCTTCATCAGCAATCAACATTTGGTCCTCAGAGATTCATTTCAACAAGCTCAAAGGCTCTGAATCGACCAAATTAGGGTTTTGACTGAAGACAGCACACTCCTGACTTTTGCTCAGAATTTGACCTAATGGCTTGGGACATGATATCAAGACCTCAAGTACATCATTTTGACCTAATCCATTGGCTCATAACATCTCCTACACAAAGATTGATCAGACAAATCCTCAGATCAGGGTTTTGAACTATCAGGGACTGAAATCAGGATCACATTTGGGAAACCCTAAAAATCCCCAGGAAGTCAACCAAAGGTTTCAATCATCTTCAAATAATCCCTATGACAATATCCAATGAAGATTACATCTCAATTCAAGATCCACAGTCATCAATTTCATCAGGTCGACAATTAGGGTTTTTGACCTAATTCACCTGAATAACTGACTTTTTTATCAGAACATGGTGCCACAACTCAAACCATGGCTCAATATCCTCTAATTCTTCAATGTGATCCATTCATACCATTCATATGGTGAGGATAGCCTATTTCATTTGAAATCTCCAGAAACGCGATTCGTCTGAAAAAGTCAACTGTACAAGATCACCATTGACTTTTGGGGAATTTTGGTCAACCATGACTTTTGAAGTTGAAAATCATCAATATATGATATATGAAGTCATTTGATCAAGAAAAATCAAGAAAATCAATCAAGAATCAAAAAGTCAAAAGTTTGACTTTTCATACTTAGAAAAATTTCTAAGTGTTTTTCATGGTTTTTTCCAAACTTTGGAAGGGAATTTCTCAAAATTTCACCTACAAACTGAAAAAAACTCCCAACATGAAAGTTGTAGATTTTGATCCAATAAACAACTTTGACACATATAAATTTTTTCCATAAGATCAACCATTTAAGAGATATGGAGCTTCAAAGTTGGCATCTTCGGAAAATTTCACTTGAAACTTCATTTTTCTCAAAGTTCATGGATCTTTTTCACCCACTTCCTTAAGGATCTTGAAGAAACTTTCAACTAGGGTTTTGAAGTGTGTAATATGAGCTTTCCAAAATGTCCAAGAGCATGAAAAAATATGGAGTGTAGCTATGGTTTTGAATTATGCATTTAGTGATCATTTTCACTTGAATTTTCACCATTTTTCACTAAGTTTCAAGACTACATGACCTATAATCCAAGCAATGATGCAAAGAGGCAATAATTGAAGATATTTTCTCTGATTTGAGATCAGAATGGAAGAGGATAAGAAGCTTGAGTTTTAACCATGGTTTGGTCACTTTAACCATTTTGCATTAAATGTAAAAGATTCCTTTTTATCTCTTAAGCCAAATCATCAAACTTTGATCAAGTTGCAAAGCTCTGAGTTCAGACTCTTTGGCCTATAAATAGAGGTCCAAACTCCATTCAAAAACACACCAAAGTCTCACAAATTATAGGCTTTCTCTTTCTTTCTTAGAATGCAAGTTTCTTAAGTTTATAAGAGGTACAAAACTCAACCTCCAAACCCTTGAAGTTATGGCCAAAGTGATGGTTCTAGCAACTCATAAACATCATATGGGATGTGTTTGAACCACTCACACACCCCAAATCACCCCAAAACTCAGATTCACTCTTCAACCTCCATATGAACACATAAAGAGCCTTATCATGCCAATTTTCATTCCAGATCATTTCTGTCCAAATTAACACTTCCCACACCTCACATATATCACATATAAGCTATCTAAACACTCATCACCAACCTGAAACATCAGAATCATAGAGCTCGATTCACACTTAGGCTTGACTGCAGATCGGGTACCTCCAACTACTCCAGGTGTTTTCAATTCACTCCAAGCATCCAGACACCTTCCATAAGGTTCATTGAAGCTGTCCAGATCGAGCAACAACATCTGTAACACCTCCTTCGCAAAATTCAATATCCAGCTTGGCCGTTTTTGAGGTAAGTGCTCATGAACTTCAAACTCTATGAATCATGCATCATAAATGAAATATGAACATACCATCTTGTTTCTGCACCTATGAGGATCATTAACCCTCAATCAATTGCTATTTATCTTGCACATACACGATTTCATGATCAATCTCAGAATTAGGGTTCTTCGTGTTCATCACAAAATTGATCACCTTAGAGCAAAAATAAATGAATTATGAGGGCACCATCATGATCCTTGTGAAAAACCGAGTGAGATAGACCCTTCACTTGATCAATTTGGTTCAGTTTTCAGAAATTTCAAAATCAAATTGAGGATGTGTTCTTGGCGCCATTTTCTGTTCAGGAATTTCAAATACTTGTTTTTAAATATATTTAAATGAGCGTGTATCATTAACAAGCTGCGCGCGCAGCTCAGTTGGTTGTTGTTTTGGCTGATGAGAGAGAGGTCACGGGTTCAACACCCTTAGGGACCAAAACATTTTTTTTAACACTATTTTCTTTCATTTTCTTTTACAACTTCAATTAATTAATTAACACATCAAATTAATTCATTTTTTATTCATTTTTTGTACACTCTTTATTTAACACATATATTTTATGAATATCAAAAAAAATCACAAAAAAAAGATTTATTTAATATACTTTTAATTAGGTTTAAAATGATACATTTTTAAGTGTTTTTAAATACTTTAAATATTGTTTTTCATTTAATTTTTAACCTAATCACTTGTAAATATTTTTTGTGATCAAACCCTAATCATTTAGGTCTTAATTGAGTATTAAAACTTGTTTTAACTTAATTAAGTTGACTTTTGTCAAATTCAAATCATTTTAAGACGAGCGATCGCGATTCTTTTTCAAAACGATAAACCACTTCTTTTTGATTAAATCTTTTTAATTGATCAATTGATTTTCAAAACGAAGTGGGGCCTCTCGAATATTAGAGAGTGTAAGTCCCATTTCTTTTCTTTTTGTACAGTTTTCAAAACAATAAAACTTCTTCAAAACAAAATCTTTTCAAAACAATTTTCAAATCATTTTCAAAACAACAAAACTTCAAAGAAACTTCAAAACTTTTCAAAATACCGCGGGCCTCCACGTAGGTATAAGTCCCAAGCCCCTTTTGTACATACCCATTCCAGTACATGAAATTAGGTATTTCATTGTACGCCTTTTGTACATATCTCAATCAATCTGTTTTTTCAACTGTGAATAACAAACCAAAAATGAAGGTTTCTTTAAATCTTCCCAAAAATACCATGGGCCTCCATGTAGGTATAAGTCCCAAGCCCTTTGTAAATACCTGTTTACATAGCTTTGAATAAACTCAAGTGGACCTCTCCCCGAGTATGAGTCCCGAGCCCTGTGTATACAAATGGATCATGCTTACAGGTATATTTCCTTCATAAACTCCATTATATACACACACTTTGTCATATATGTATAACTGTTCATATCTGTTCATGTACTTGTTCATATTTGTTCGTACTTGTTCATACTTGTGATTGTGTTATATGTGCTTGTTCAACTTAGTATAACACTAGGTTCCCCATAGCCTCCTATTGGGCTTCGTGCAAAGAATCTCCCTAGTTTAGGTTAGGACATAGAGTATGGTTTCCCGGTGAAATCGCTCTAAGAGCTCAAACCAACTATACCATGCCTCCCCTTGGGCTTTGTACAAACGAGTGACCCTCCCATAGCCTCCTCTTGGGCTTACAATGCAAGGACCCTGGATTGTCCCTCCCATAGCCTCCTCTTGGGCTTACAATGCAAGGACCCTCGGATAGCCTCCTCTTGGGCTTCGTACAAGGACCCACGGGCTTCTTATAAGCATCCCCAATATCCAAATCAAATACCCTAGGAGATTAGACATTTATCATCTCTATGATAGGAGTATCTCATCTATATCATCACAAACAATCAATCAATCAATCAATCAATCAAACTTTTTTGCCACAAGGCTGGCTAATCAATCAAACTGTTTTACCACCGTACTGGCTGATTAATCAAAGTTTTTGTCACAAGGCTGACTTCATTGAAACTTTTGCCACAAGGCTGGCTGATTAATCAAAACTTTTTGTCACAAGGCTGACTTCATTGAAAGTTTTTGCCACAAGGCTGGTTAAACAAACAAAAATCAAACAGATGTATGTGATGATATAGATTAGATACATCTAGCATTTAGACGACATTTGTCTATTTTCCTTTGCTTCCACTAGCATAAGTGGGAACTACGATTGCTCTGACTTTCTCAACGTCCCTTTGAGAATACGTAGGCACAAGGTCGATCCTTGGCGAGCAAAACAAAACAAAAAAACCATTCAAACCTTAGCACCCGTAGACCCCGAGCTACAGATGCTCTGATTCCCTCTAAGGGATATGTATGCAGAGGATCGCGATGATCTTTGCGAGCATAATCAAACAAACACCTTAGGTCCCACCTACTTCACAAGAACCTCCACCACAACAAGAATGGAATAAAACAAAATAAAGAAACCTATAGAGTACTATAGATACGTTGGGTGCTAATACCTTCCCTTCGTATAACCAACCCTCTTACCTGGAATCTCTCCCCCACTTATGCATTGCTTTTAGTTTCGGGCTTTGCATCTGTTTTTAGGTTATTGCAGCTTTTTCCCTTTTCCTCCTTTGGAAATAATAAAAAGTTTGGTCGGTACAAAAGAAAAATCATTTTTTTTTTGAGCACTCGAGCCCAAAGAAGGCATCAGGTGTCTCATCCAGAAAAAAGACAACGATTTTTCGCCCGCGACATATAGCACACGAAAATCTTCCAAAACACTAATTTTTGCAAGTTTTACAAACTTCGAGACTTTTATGTAGTATAGCACACGAAAATCTTCCAAAAGACCAAATTTTGCAGGTTTAACAAACTTCGTGTCTTTTATGTAGTATAGCACACGAAAATCTTCCAAAATACCAAATTTTGTAAGTTTAAGAAACTTCGTGACTTTTATGTAGTATAGCACACGATAATCTTCAAAATATTAAAATTTGAAAGTTTAACAAACTTGTTGACTTTTATGTAGTATAGCCCACGAAAATTTTCCAAAAGACTATATTTTGAAAGTTTAACGAACTTCGTGAGTTTTATGTAGTATAGCACACGAAAATCTTCCAAAATACCAATGTATGTAAGTTTAACGAACTTTGTCACTTTTCTGTAGTATAGCACACGAAAATCTTCAAAAATAGTAAAATTTGCAAGTTTAACGTACTTCGTGTCTTTTATGTAGTATAGCACACAAAAATCTTCCAAAATACCAAATTTTGTAAGTTTAACAAACTTCGTGACTTTTTATGTAGTATAGCACACAAAAATATTCCAAAATACCAAATTTTGCAAGTTTAATAAACTTTGTGACTTCTATGTTGTATAGCACACAAAAATCTTCCAAAATACCAATGTATTCAAGTTTAATGAACTTCGTAACTTTTATGTAGTTAGTATAGCACACGAAAATCTTCCAAAACACTAAATTGTGCAAATTTTACAAACTTCGAGACTTTTATGTAGTATATAGCACACGAAAATCTTCCAAAAGACCAAATTTTGCAAGTTTAACAAACTTCGTGTCTTTTATATAGTATAGCACACAAAAATCTACCAAAATACCAAATTTTGTAAGTTTAGCAAACTTCGTGAATTTTATGTAGTATAGCACACGAAAATCTTCCAAAATACCAATCTATTCAAGTTTAATGAACTTCGTAACTTTTATGTAGTATAGCACACGAAAATCTTCCAAAAAACTAATTTTTGCAAGTTTTACAAACTTCGAGACTTTTATGTATTATAGCACACGAAAATCTTCCAAAAGACCAAATTTTGCAGGTTTAACAAACTTCGTGTCTTTTATGTAGTATAGCACACGAAAAATCTTCCAAAATACCAAATTTTGCAAGTTTAACAAACTTCGTGACTTTTATGTAGTATAGCACACGATAATCTTCAAAATATTAAAATTTGAAAGTTTAAGAAACTTGTTGACTTTTATGTAGTAAAGCACACGAAAATTTTCCAAAAGACTATATTTTGAAAGTTTAACGAACTTCGTGAGTTTTATGTAGTATAGCACACGAAAATTTTCCAAAATACCAATGTATGCAAGTTTAACGAACTTTGTCACTTTTCTGTAGTATAGCACACGAAAATCTTCAAAAATATTAAAATTTGCAAGTTTAACGTACTTCGTCTCTTTTATGTAGTATAGCACAAGAAAATCTTCCAAAATACCAAATTTTGTAAGTTTAACAAACTTCGTGACTTTTTATGTAGTATAGCACACAAAAATATTCCAAAATACCAAATTTTGCAAGTTTAATAAACTTTGTGGCTTCTATGTAGAATAGCACACAAAAATCTTCCAAAATACCAATGTATTCAAGTTTAATGAACTTCGTAACTTTTATGTAGTATAGCACACGAAAATCTTCCAAAACACTAAATTGTGCAAATTTTACAAACTTCGAGACTTTTAATACTTTTTATTAATTTATATAAATATAATATATTACATCAAACCTAATATTTATTGTTTTTTTATATATTAAAAAAAGATATTATAATCCGTTATTTGGATATTAGAATTAAATTTAAAAAAAATCATATCAAATTTATTTTTGTAAATATATTATTCGGAAGTCAAAACATAAAATGAAATCTATTATTTTGCTTTTTATATTAATCATTAAACAAAAATTAAAATCACTATATTCTAAATATAGCTTTTAATAAAATTAAATAATATATTTTTGAGTATGTTTTTGAAGTACAATTGGCTCTTCTTGTTTCTATACAAATTTAATGATGAAACGATTATTCTATACATTGGCCTTGGAAATATACTAATTTTACTTGAAAACAAAATAAAACAAGTGGTTAAATATACAATTATACATATTTATGTAGATATAATTAAAATCTACCATGTTATTAATATATGACAGGTGACATATTTTTTAACCAATGTACATAAAACAACTCAAGTGGGTAATGAAGTCTCCTCCAACTTAAGGGAGACAAATCACCTCTTGACACACATTATCCAATATTAAATAAAAAGAGAAAGAAAAATAAAAACTGCGTCTGTCGTTCACCAATCATGTTGGTATAGTGCAGTTATTTAGTTTTGACTTATTCAAGTTTAGAGTTATATATGTTTGTTTCTTAATAAACCTATTCTTTAGGAATATTATTCTTTATTGATTTATTCCTCCCTTAGAAATAGCCATATAAATCATGGTCCCTCCATTTCAGTTTCTGTATTGGCTATAAAGCCATTTATTTACAAGCTTAAGAGCAAATAGCCTATAAAGCCATTCATTTACAATTTTCTGTAGAAATCTCAATCAAACATGAAAATAAACACACGCAGAAATTTCAATCAAACATGAAAATAAACACAAGAGCGAATCGGTACCCTTTCTTTATTTTCTGTGTGATTTACATGTTACAATAATCAAAGGGTAACTGAAATCGTTAATGGACCTACAAGAATACTGTGCCACAAAAACCTGCCTCATTAGAAAGCACCCCCTTTCAAGCTTGTAGAAGAAGTCAAAGATTTAAAGATGATGGCTGCTAAGCTACATTCTGTTAAAGAGTTTGCGGTAAAGTTTGATAACTATTTGTGAACTTTTATTCAAGAATTTCGTTCATGACTATTTGTGAACTTTCATTTGATATGTGTAACTGAGCACATGATAAATTATTGATATTTCCCACGTTGCTTACCATGGATGCAAAATATTATAATATGATTATTCTTTTTGCAAAAAGTTGATTTGATGGGTTGATGAAGTCTGGATTTTAGTGTCTAGTTGTATATGTATATAAAGTCAAAATGAAATGGTTTTTTGTGCATAAAAAATGGTGAAATAAGCTTTTGAAGTTCTTCCTTTGATTTTATTATATAATTATACTCATATTATAGTTGTGGAAGCAGTTATATTCATTCCAATGCCAATGCAATTAACATGTTTAAGAAATTTATAAATTTTGTTTAGAGTTGCCGAGATGTGCTCTAACAACAACATTGTAACTGTGATTCTTAACACAAGAAATGGACAAAAGATGAATGGGGTAATAAATAATACATGAAAAAAAAGAATGATGAGTATTAATGAACCAATAAACCAACCTAATTGGGATAATGCCCAAGCTGACTATCTTGTTCATTTCTTGGGCTTTATCCCAATTTGATTGGTTTATTGGCTTCATTAACATTCATTCTTTTTTGTTTATGTATTATTTATTATAGCACTTATCTTCCGTTCATTTCTTGGGCTAAGAATCACAATTATAATGATGTTGCTTAGCCGCTATATAAACAGTTTACGAATTTCTTAAACATGCTAGTTGCATTGTCGCTGTCATTGGAATGAATATAATTGCTTTCCACCGTCATAATGTGAGAATTGCTATGTAATAAAATAGTATTTATTGAAAATTTAAATATTTGTTTATATGCTAATTGATTTTTTTTGTGTGTTTAATTTAATTAACAGGTCCAGTTATTTACATGGAAGTGGAGCAAATGATAAATGAAATTCTTTTCATGGTTTTATTTTGTATGGCCAAAATGCCCTTTTATTCTTGTTCTCATTGTCTGAAATTTCCTGCCACCAACAGTTTTCCAAGTGCAGTTATGATGTCTGCATGCAGCTATATGAAAAAGAACTTCTGACAGAAAACTCCTACATTCATATATATGGTTTTGTCTCCTTTCCAATGGCCATTCTTTTGAAGCAACTGCTCAACAATTGAAAGAAGGACAAGCCACTACTGCATGTAGTATTTTCAATTATCATTGTTTTAGAATGATTGGGCAGGCATAAATTGTTGTATAAAGCCTTCAGTTAGATGTATTTAAAATTCTGCATAAGTAGTCTTGGTATGATTACAAATTGCTTATTATGATTCATGAACACATTCACATGTTATTGAAAATCCGGCACAAAGATGGGCTGGGTTCTTACCCTTTACAAAGATAATGAAGTTTTTTAATAAAATAGACCTCGTCTTGTATTGCCACCAATCAACTTTCATTTAGTTCATCCCACTCAGTCGCACAAATCAACCTTTTTTTTCTTCATGAAATACAAGTGAATTATCATTAAAAAAATTGGGATCATTTCATTTTACTATTAATCAAAATAGAAATACAAGTGAATTATCATTAAAAAAATTGAGAATAAGAGCTCGGATGCTGGTTGATGATAGTGAAGAAGACATCGGAAGATGATGTTATCATTGACAAGAATGAACCCACTTTTGAAGATCTATGTGATGATGCTACTTTCCATTATTTTTAGATAAATTATTGTTTTTATAAGTTATTTAAAGGGGTTTACAACTTCCGAAATCTGTCTCTTCTTTTTAATATTAACTTTAACTGACGTGGCGTGACACGTGGCGTGCCTATTAGTGGAATCTAACGGGAGGGACTAAAAATAGGGACAAAAATATTACGAGGATCATTGTTTAAAGAATTTTTTTGCAGGGATTAAAATTGAAGGTTGCCATATTTATTAGGATTAAAAACATATTTAACCCTAATAATAATAATAATAATAATAATAATAATAATAATAATAATAATAATGCAATGCGAATACACCAAACTCCTCCTCCAATATGCATGTGGTACCGGGTTTTTAGACATCATAGGTGTGTTACTTATTTATTCTTGTTTCTCGTTCTTTTCTGAACCATGTCTCTCACTAGATATGAGACTGTTGGTTTCTCGCTGAACATGACCTCACTAAACCGAATTTCTACTTGTTGGGTCATGATCGGGAGTATTCACATTGGGTCAAGAGCAAAACATAAGTGAAAGAGACACCATATATTCACCCCAAAACTTTAAGGTGATAGGTGTGTGGGTCTTCTCACTTATAAAGTGCTCAACCTCCACTGTTCCAAGTAATGTGGGACTAATAACTCACACTTGCACACAATACTACTTAACTCCAATATGCATGTATGCGTGATTATGGCAACAACAATCATAAACTCAAACAACAACAAAATTGTTCTAAATAACTCATACTCAAACAGGTTACTGTGTGAACCGTAATTTCTCTAATACAGGCTCACAGTGTAATTCCTCTGAATTACTCAACTCAAAATATTCATATAATTACACATTAATTCAATTCAACTCAACCAACATACTCAAGATCATATATATATATATATATATATATATATATATATATATATATATATATATATATATATATATATATATATATATATATATATATATGGGATGTATCAAATGAGAACTTTAGCTATAATAACTAAGAACTTTTAATAATAACCATACGATTTAAAATCAATGTCTCAGATTTCACTCAAATTTTAAGAGACAATAATTAACAGATAGATTTTGGTTTAAATACATATCACATAAATGCATATCTGAGCATTGATTTTAAATCGTATGGTTATTATTAAAAGTTCTCAGTTCCCATTATAGCGCGAATTTTCGCCGACGCTAACCGCGTCGCCGCTCGTCGCCCATCGCGTGAAATCTCATTGCACTGCAGCGACCTACAAATGCACGCGCCGGCGCCCCGACCGATGACCCCAGTATGCTGCATCGCGCACCCCGTCGTTGCTAAACGTCGACCCTGGCGGTTAGGCCACGCGCCCTTAGTCGCAACCTTTCGGTGCGACTCTCCAACCCTCTTCCGCGATAGTGCAATCACACATATCGCAGTCGTTACGTTGCAGTTTTTTTTGTTAAAATGACATTTTACAAAATTTGGGAACACATATCAAATGGGTTCGATAAAAAATTTACAACATTCCTTAGAGATAACTTAATCATCACAAAAATCATAAAATTTCATAACACAACATTTACATATTCATATATATCTTTCACTACAACAAGATACTCCTTCCGTCCCATATTATAAGCAAATTTCATTTTTAGGTTCATTGAATTATTAATGTATTTGTTATACATATAGACCAGATACATTAATTATTCAATGAACCTAAAAAGTGAAATTTACTTATAATATAGGACGGAGGAAGTATATAACAACTCATCAATAGGTGGTCTTAGAGGTTTTGGCCAACCACCTTTAGCCACAAACAAAAACAAAAACCACATATAATAAAATGACGGAGGTACGAGGGTAAATACATCTCATTATCCTAACTGCATATAATCACCCATGAGTAAAGAAATGCCCCTCTTATCTCGAAGTTTGAAGGTTGATGCATTCTTTCCCTTATTGGTGATCGCTCCAAGTTCTACTCTCTTCAGAATTTTGATCCGCCTCTTTTCTACATTTCCAAAATTTTCATGTAACTTCTCAAGTACATCACGTTAACTATAAATATAACCCTAAGGCTATGTTTGGGAGTTTGGAGGGGAAAGGAGGGGAGGGCTTTGGAAAATATGAAGAATTTGATGAAAAGGATAAAAAGATTTTGGGTAGGAGGGTTTTGGAGTGTTTGTGTTTATTCATAACACCAAAAACCCCATAAAATGGGGAACTCAAAAATTGTATTGAAGGAGGGTTTTGAAGGGTTTTGAAGGGCTTACATAAATATTCCAAATATCTTTTAGGTTGTTATAGTATTCTGAAAATTAAAAATTTACTAATGATAATGACTCTTTTATCATTCTAAACAAAATCATTTTTTCAAAAAATGTCAAATATTTTTCTATATTTTTTTAAAATTTTATTTTTGGAAGCCTTCCCCTCCCCTCCCCTCCAAACTCCCAAACATAGCCTAAAAGTACAAATTGGTACTCACACTCTTTTAAACTACTCACACCCCAAAATATGTAATTTTGGAAACAATATTTTTATTTTATTAAACAAAATTCTATCAATATTTGTTCATAAAAATTATTTTATAATTAAAACTATAAAATATTCATTTTATATTTATATTTATTCAACTAAATTCTCTAATTATCTCTAAATCCTTAAAATATCTAATTATTTATAATAAGTTAAATAATTATATTTTTGTCTTCTTTACTCTAAAATACTTATATATTCTTATTATTAATAAAACTAGTAACAGTCTAACATACTCGTGCGTCCGCACGGGTATACAAAAATTAGTATAGCATTATTTGAATGGTATGAATAATATGAATAAAAAGTAAATAATAAAAATATTTGAAAGATCGAGTATTAATAGATAGGTTTACAAACCATACTACATCAAAATAATAAGTGAAATAAGAAGGCAAAAAAACTTTTACCATACAAAAAGTGAAGTGGAAGAACCAGCAAGGAAATTAAATGATGTTAGGATGAACAAATAATAGAAGAGGTAATTTTATGAAATTGAAATGGAAATTGAATTTAGATATTAAAGTAATGTATAAAGAATAATGATATTCATGCATTTGTATAGATTAAAATAATTTTGTATGATGAATTTAAACTCAAATGCGTATTGCAAGCAATCTTTATCAATAATTTTTTTGTGTGAATTTGATTGATCGTGTCCCGTTACAAATTTAAAATATTATTTGATAATTTTTATATGTGTAAAATATTCGGGACAAGAGAAAATGAATATACACAGTGTTTTTTTATTAATGGAAGTAATTTTATGAAACTTTAGAGTAAATGGATATTAACAAAAAAGACAATATAACTTATGTTTAAATGAGATTTAAAAGTTGTATGAAACTTAATCATAAAAAAAGTGTAGGTTCATGTTGAGAGAAAGGGTGACCAAATAATTTGTTGTTGATATCTTGACTAAGAAGCAATTTCTTATTTTGTTTGAAAAGACTGGGCAATTTTAAAGTTCTGCTAAGCAAATTAGTTTAATATTTCACGTTTGAACAATAAAAAACAACATTTTTTTAAAGTAGAAAGTTGCTTCCCACCAATACATCCATGTTAGGAAATGGCTTGGTTAGTGAAGTTTGAAATTGATTAGCTTGAATATCCATGTTAGGCAATGGCTTGAAACCAAAGTTGTGTGCATAGATAGCTTCTACCTTCTCCAACTCCAAGTGAAAGTGACTAATTTTTTAACCTGGTGTAATACGGTGGGAGAACTGACTTTAAAGAAATGTTGCGGTAAGCAAGAGTCGCCACCGACTTTTATTTTATCCAATTTATAGAAAGGCTAAAAGAACAGAAAAAGATCTTTTGAAAAGATTTTGAGTTCGGGGGGTAAGTTATACAAAGGGAAGGTGTAAGGCACCCTTTGCATCCATGGTTATCCATGGGCTCTTAATTGCTTAGCTCACTTTGTTTTCAAAATGTTTGAATTGTTTGAAAAGATTTTCGAAGAAGGACTTTAGCTTGTAAATAAGCGTAGTCTTTTTTAATTTGATTTTGAAAAGAGGTGTGAAAATTAATTTGAATTTTTAGAGCAAGCAATTAGTAGCAACTACCCTAAGTTTGAAAATTTGTTCTTTTAGTTTTTCAGGTGAAAGGGTCTATCCATACCATAAGAGGGCAGGAAGTCTTTCAATTGGATGTTTGAAGGGTCATCGAGATATCGTTCGCCATAAGACTGTCTCTTGCCATAAAGAGGGCAGGTAGTCTAAGGGAAGGATATAATAGTCATTAATCTTCAGGCAACAGGCAACAAGAAGGGTTACCCTAAAGGTGTGTGGGTGCACAATCACGTGGTTAACTTCGATGATATTTATCTTGTAAATTAGTGAGCTAATTCATTTTAAACAAGGCTTGCACTCCCTAAGATTACTAACCACGCAGTTTAAAATTGCAGAAATTAAAGGCGGAATTTAAAAGTCTTACGCTATTACAATAAACACCTGTGGGCAGACAAATAAAGGCGGAAATACAAACCTAAACTATTACAATAAACACCTGCAGGGAAAATAGAGGAAGAATTGGGCGCGAAAATAAAAGTCAAAATATTACAAACCCTGGACAGTTACAAATAAGAGGATAAAAAATCAGCAAAATATAAAAAATAGAAGGTTTAATAAAAATTAATCCTAACTTAAAAGTCTAAATTAATTTTAATCAATTAAACCTTAATTAATTAATTATTGGTTAAAACCTAATTAATTAAATCAATTTTATTTGGTTAAAAAAACCTAAATTAATTAAATTGGGTAAAAACCTAATCCTAATATTTTGGCCAGATGGTGTGGGAACGGGCAAACCCTAATATTACCTTTCTAGGTTTTTGTGATTTTTTGGTTGATTAAACCTAAATTAAAAATTAAATAATTATTAATTTATATAAAAACTAAAAGATGTTAACCTAAATTAAATTATATTAAAAAAACAAGATCTTTAATAAAAAAAGAAACTAAATAAAGAAGTAAATAAAAAGAAATAAATAAATAAAAAGAAAGTAAAGGAATTTAGAAAAACCAGGGCTTTGATTGAGTGTGGTAGTCCTTATGAGTTCCATGGTAGACTTGCAGGTTTATAGGTGCTGGATCAATCTCTGAGATCATCCAAGGGCCTTGACATGAGGGCACTTCATACACCTCCTTCAGGTAGCACGCACAGGACCTGGAAGTAAATACAAAGAAAAATAATGCAATTACCTGGGATCGAACCCACATTCATGGAGTTGTGGAAGCCTTCTTTGCCAACCGTGCCACAAGCTTTTGTCTGCTATTGAATCAATCAAGAAAACATAAATATGTAAAGATTGATTAAATGGGAAAAAGTCAAACCGGGCCCACACAGAATTGAGCAACGTTGCTGACTAACCAATCGCGCTGCGCCGTGTAGGGTCAAATGGTCCATATCACTGTTCACCGGAAATAGATCCTCTCCTGCTCCTCTCTTATGCCTTCTCTCTCATATTTCATCTAATGGCTGAAAATTGATAAAATTTATTTAGATAAAATGATGTTGCTTTGAAAAGTGTGAAAAAGATAGATGAATGGCTAAGATTGATGGCTGAATGGAAGCAGCAGATAAATTACTGTAGAGGATCCAAATCCCTGTTCACCTTCTTCTTCCTCCTTACAGCCACTTTTTGCTACGATTTTGCCTTGAGTTTGCTACGAATCCTGCTGCCAATTTTTGTAGCCAATTCTGGAGGAATTCAAACCTGCAAAAATCAAAGCTAAAAAGAACAAATAGAACCCAGATACACTAATTAGCATGCTGCGAATTAAATGGTGGCATTATTTTGATCCGAAAACGACGGCAAGTATGGATACGAAGCAACACAAGGTTCGAACCCTAAGCATGGTGTTTCACGATTCTCACGTCCAACCTCTCAAGTAATCATTCAAACCTGCTCTAAATGATCTCAGGAACCCATTAGTATTATCAAATCACATTGAAATACAATAACATGTGAGATACGAAAATTAAAAAATATGAACAAAGTTGTTGATTATGTTATGCGCATTCCATGCATGATCAACGTTTGGAAACTAGCTTGGCCTACCTTATATTCCCTCAGAAAATGAATGGGGTGCTTTGTTGGCTTTGAAACTTGCTGGAACAATGAATTCTTTTGTGCTCTAGTTCTTGAATTTTTTTGGAACTTTGGTAAGGATTATGGAGGCTGCAATTTTCGTCCCCTATTGCTGAATGAATAACACCTATATATAATGAAGGGAATTAGGGTAAAAATAAGCTTTGTGATTGAAGCAATTAGATGAGGTGGAAATTTAAAAAGATTTTGCATTAAATCTTTCTAAATTTGGATACCATGCTATTGCATGCATATTTTACTCTTAACCATGGCCATTGGATGAGATTTGATCAGATTATATCAAGAAAAAAATATGGAGTATTGATCTTATAATTATTTTATGACTTTATTTGATTTTATTTGATTTTAAATGATTAAAATCAAATATAAATATAAATAAAATATTATCATGAAAATAATAATTCTTGACCAATGGACTCCCTATGGGCTTAAATTCACGTGGACCATCCAAATTTTGAGGCCCCATGCTCAAAAGTTTGAACTTTGTCATTTAGGGTTTTATGCAATTTCACAAATATTTCCAACTTCTGAAGATCATAACGCATCCAATATTTGTCCTATGGAAGTGTTCTAGGACGTTTTGGAAACCTCGGGATGTCTTCTATAAGCCACTTTGGAACACTTTTTGCATTTGGTGAATTTATCTTGAAGATATGGCTCCTGACAAAAAATATCTTTTTGCGATCTTCTAGAAGGACCTGTAATATATTGGCTCATATCTCTTATGCGGAAGCATTTATTGACCTTGGGCCCAACATCAAAGTTGTAGAGAATCAAATTTCCTTGAGAATGAGCTTTGGTTGAGGAATTTCTGAGAAAGTATGAGAGAGTTATGGCTGGTCAAAGTTCAGTTGACTTTTACCTAGAAACCCTAAGTTAGCAACTTTGTACTTTTGTGGATTTTTGGCCTTTTCTTGATGAATCATGATCAACCCTTGATCAAATGATGAATGACACTTCAAAATGAGAATGTTGACAAAAAAATCAGGAACTTTGACTGTGATTTGACCATAATTTGACTTTTAGGTCAACTAGTCGATTGTTGATTATTTGAACTGCTGACTGAGCAATCTTATGGATCAAAGCTTGGAACTTGGCATGAGGATCCTTTGAAGCATATGATAGGCCATGGAGTCCACTTGAGGTCTTAGAACTTGATTTTACTTTGAGAGAGTCAAAACCCTAGTTGTAGGTTGATTATTTAGGAGATAAGTGAGTGTGCCCGATTCTTGAGCAATTGAAGATCATATGAGTCAAAATATTTTGAAATATGATGGCCAAATTTTGGGGTATGACACCTGGGGAACTGCTTTTTTTAACAGATCTGGTGGGTTTAGCAGACCTATGTAGTATAGTTTACATTGGAAACCGCTTTTTTAACCATTGAAAGTGACTGATTTTTGTACTCTATTACACTCCAATATACTTTTTTTCTATGCTTAAAACATGAAAGATAGACAATATGGCAATGCTTCCATTCCAGCTTGTCTTCTTGACAGTGACATGCATTTAATGTTATAGGGACTGTTGCAGGTAAAGTATGTAACACCCCAATTCTACCCAAAGCATTTAGGCAAGAAAATATCAGAATATTAAAATTTTATACAACACAATTAGGATGTTACACCAAGTAACCAAAAAACACCTAGAAAACAAAAGGCCATCAACGATGCCAAAAGCATACAACACCTGCCTATAAAACGATACACAACACACGGAAGATATGAACATAAAAATGTACGTATAGCTCTCACTCTCAAAGAGGAGTTTTCCAAAATAAAGTGTTTACAATACACATCAGCACATCATCACATATACATGTTATAAAGAGTCATATACAAATAAACAACAATAGACTCCCAACTCCCCGGTGTTACGTATCAGAGCAACCGACAAGACCAACTGGAGAACTACCTCTTCCAAAAGACTCCCAAAGCGGCTAATCTGCAGGATGCCACTCAAGCATCAAAACAGCAGAAGGGTGAGAATATAATTTATAATGAAGAATCATTATAAATATAGTAATGCCAACAAGTATCATCAAGAATCATACAACAAAGTAATCCACTAAGTCAACCACAATCAATATATAAGTAATGCGACACATGAATGATAACATAAATTATACAGACAGACAATGATGAATGAGACTCGACTATGCATATGCATGTGGTACCAAATCCGGAGTAAACTCCTCCTTGTCATTATGACAAATACACCTTGCCGAGCATTATGCTAGGACTTTATTCCACTCAGGAAGCTCGCAGGCTATTGTCATCGAGCACGTAGCTCCCACTGATGACCTCTTGCCACTCAGGCTAATGTACCTTTACCGAGCATTAAGCTCCTACTGGTAACCAATGCCCGCAGGCCACCTGTTAATAGCATTCTGCCATTAACGTATTGAAATGTTATGATGTGCACAAATATGACTCTATTACATGACAACAACATCATCAACAATATAACACAGTCACATATTCACGTTACACCATTTATATTCTATCCAAAAGGATACATCACCAATTAATAACATCGTTATCAATTATATCACACCATAATTACCACACAGGCATTAATAAGCACACAGCACACATTCACCGTCAAAACATACTGGACACATTGGCATAAATGATCGCATAATTGCATCACATCAAATTAATATTGGCCATCGGCCCACAACTTCATCAATACATCATCAACAAGTTGTAATAACAACAATTCAACAATGATAATACATCATTCTCATAACAACAATTACTTGCCATAAGGCCACACATCATGTTAACAACAAACAACCAAACATCGTCACATATCAAGAATGAACATTCATTAATACATAACATATACGAACATGATTTCATGTTAATCCACACATCAACAACAATTGCAACCAAGCACTATGATTATCTACCAATCATATCGTGCATATAAACAATTATGTGTTTTTATCAACAACACCTCATAACCAATTAATCAAAAGCTAACCAAACCTATACCATCATATAGAACATCCAATTAGCTTCCTAACACTTCGAACGGCGTATAAAGCGGAGTTACGGATCAAAAGTTATGATCGTTACAAAATCTGCCAAAAATTGGAAAAGCTGTAGGTCGACGCATGGAAAACATAGGTCGACGCATTGAACTCCTGTCACCCTCGGGTATGCGCACGCCAACCCAATAGGTCGACGCAAGGATTTCACAGGTCGACGCATTCTGCAGAAAACACAGATTTTTGCCTTTTAGGCTGCACAGGTCGACGCAAACCCCTGTGTAGGTCGACCTAAGCTTCGTAGAAACCCTAAAATAACCATTTCCACCAACCAAACTCTTATAAACATTTCTCAAACACCTATACATCATTATAACATCAATACAACACATACATACCATAAAAACAACCTAACATCAAACTTTTCATGGTTGATTCATCAATCTTTCTCAAAACCTAACATTTTCTTCAAACTCAATCAAGCCATGGAAATGGAAAAGAAAGCATGATCAATCACCATAACACAACAAGGATATGATTCTATACAAAATACCAACCAAAACATGTTTGAATCTTGCTATATCATGAAAACCTCACAATCCACCATTGTTGGTCAAGCATAGAAAATGAACAAGAAGAAGAACAAGAACAAGAACAAGAACAAGACTATAAGAATCATACATTCAAGATAAATTAGATTCACCCCCTTACCTTGGTTTGATTCTTCATCTTCTCCAAAACCCCCTTCTTCACTTTCTCTCCATCTTTGCTCTTCTTCTTTCTCTCTTCTTCTTCTCTTTTCCTTTCTTCACGTTTTCTTCCTCTTATCTCTTTTCTATCTCCCCCCACTACTTACTATTCACACACAAAATATCTCACTTTCCGGTCCAAACTCAATTGCTCAGAAAAACCCGAAAACGCAGAATATTACGTTAATAATATTTCTAGTACCAAAAATATGAAAACCTTCAATTAAATATTAGTCTGTCATCCCGAACTAATACCGACTGAAACGACTCCAAAAACGGTAAAATTCCAATAAACGTCACAAACGTCCAAATTAAGCATATACTTATTTTTCCGGGCGTTACAACTCTCCCCCACTTGGAACATTTCCGTCCTCGGAAATATCCCAAACGCAAACAAACTTGGATACGCTCTCGCCTCCGACTAACCAACTATCAAGCCACGAAAGCAACGACACAATCAGCACTAACAACGAATCACTCTAGCTAAAAGCAAAACAACCAAAACACAACAACGACAACGAGATGCAATGCCCATACAATGAACTCATCGACTAACACCAAAACACAAGAAATAACCAAGACACAACCAACAAGAACAAGATGCAATGCCCATACAATGCACTTGTCAACCAAACCGCAACCAGATTGTTACCATCGCCAAAGGCAACACACCCTTAATCCCCCATCAAAGGAATTAGCTACATGCACTCTAACCATCACCATGGAATCGAGACACCATCCTAGATAAGGACATAAAGTTCCAAGACATATACAACTTCTGAACAGCCTCAACAAAACTAGAATACCAACATCCCAGTCGCACAACATCCAAACAACCATGCCAAGATATAGCAGTCAAACATGTAACCAAAACATCTGGTGGTCTTATCATTCCTACCACGTCCACTGTCCAAAATTAAAACTCTAACAATTCATACACACACATACGAACCGCGTCATTTCACGCTTCCGATGTGCACTCTGATTTCCCACAACAAACAGATTTACCAATTTCATATCCAACTTCCAGCTCTTTCTAGTATTCACCAGAAACTCATTGTTCTCTCTTAACAGACTCAACCTCTTAATCTGTTGTGTCAGCTCGCACACCAGACAAAAGTATTTGTATCATCCGATATAAGGCAAAAAGCTAATCCAAACACATCCTTGTTTCACAACACAAGCCCTCATAGATCTTTAAGTGACCAAATCGTCCTCTCAGTCTGACCATCTGTTTGAGGATTAGACGCCAAACTCAACGCAACTTCATACCCAAAGTACTTTGCGAACCTTCTCAAAATTTCAGAAATAAACCTCGGATCTCAATCTAAATATTACCTTACGAAACGTCATGCAAACAAACAACCTGACCAATATACAACTCGCAAGTACTTCCATCGGTTAATCCATTCTTATCTGAATAAAGTGAGCATATTTCGTCAATATATCCACAATAACCCAAATCACCTCACAATTACTCGAGGTCCTCGGCAAACCAGAAACAAAATCCATAGAAATGTTATTCCGCTTCCACTCAGGAATGGATAAAAGTTACATCAAACCAGACGACTTCTGACAAGTCAAACACAAATAAACAAATCCATTCATATCCTTCTTCATTACCTTGCCACTAAAGATGACCTTCTCAAATCTTGATACATCTTAGTAGCATCAGGATGAATACTCAAATCACTACGATGCACTTCATCCAAAGTCCTCTTTTCAAATCCGAACATTAGGAATACAAACTTGATCATGACATCCCATGACATTGTTCTTATCAATCCGAAGATCACTATCTTTATCTTTGACTAATCAATGTCATCTTATTAACCCATTCAAATCCGATTTCTGACCTTTTCTAATATCATCAAGAATACCATAAGTAAGCTTTCACATATAAAGCTCAACACCTGAAGAAGTCGCTTTACAAACCAAACTCAAATCTCACAACTGTTTCAACAATCACAATACTCGAATCATCAATATAGACGTATGCAATGGTTTCTCATATTCAACTCATTCTGATCAAACGAATACTTCAAACTCTTGTAGTCACTTACACACACAAATCTCGATCCGAATAATTAGTGCCTTCGAATTTCCCAAACAGAAATAACAACTGCCAACTCTAAATCTTGTGACAGATAAATCCTTTCAAAAATCTTAACTCGCATAAAAGCATAAACCACCACTTACCCCTTTCTGCATTAGAACTTCTTGCAAACCCAACAAAGAAACATCCCAAAACACCACAAACAGTTCTAACAGATCCGGGAAAATCAAAATAGGAGTGATAATCAACCCCCTCTTAAACCCTTGAACATTCACTCCACTCAACCAAAAACTCACATAAGGAATCTTAGCAAACAACTTCTTCTCCCCAACACGGACAAAACAATTCTCAAATACTTAGCATGATCATCTTCACACTGATGATACCTATACCTCAAATCAAACTTGCAAAACAAACAAGCTCAAACCAACTTAATCCATCAAAATATCAATCCTCGAAAGTGGATACCTTTCCTTAATTGTCACTTTTCTCAATTGTCTAAAATCGACACAAAGCCTCATAGAACCTTCCTTCTTAACCAACAAAACACATGCACCCTACGGCGACACACTCGAATGAACAAACCTCTTCTTAAGAAAATCCTTAAGTTGACCCCTCAACTCTTTCAACTCATAAGTTGGCATCCGATACGGACCCCTCGACACAACAATAGTTCTAGGAACTAAATCCTTCAAACAGAACTCCAAGACGGAATTCCCCTTTTCGACGATGAATCACTTAAACCTTCAAGAAACACTTATACAAATGTGCAACTATCCGCAATACCCACAATCGCTCTTTCTCAAGAACATCCAAAGTCGTCGACAACATAAACAACGTCGTACCACCTTGCACCGACTCATTCACTTCCAATATTATTAAACTAGCCAGATAAGCCTATCACGTCCAATACGATCCCGTCTACTATCAACAAGAGATTAAGGGTGATCAAGTCCTCAATTTGTCAATAGGTAGCCGACAATCATAATAGAGTATATACTATCAGTACCAACATTAATAATATTCTTTTCCAACTTTTGCTCATATCACAGAAGCACTATGATTCCATAATTCGCAAATCTCCCAAGATCATCTGAACCAGCTAACACCGACGTCTGGTAGCTACGCACCAAAACACTCTTAACAACGTCAATAACTCCTACCACAATACTTTTCTTAATCACTAATCCAACAACGACACCTCACACAAGGCTACTCAAACAACAACTTCACAGTCCATCAGTAGAGTTAGAGCATCACAACTCTCTAAACTCCATTCTTTAGAAATAACCAAAATCTACTCCGAGACACTCCAACTTGATTAACAACCAAAGTCTTAAGTCCAAGTCACCTTCACTTCAGAAAACAACAAATTCCAACAACACTAGTACTGCTGTCCTCAGTAGCATACTAACATCTTGCAACTGAAACATATCCGAGAAGCATATCTTCTCCCCCACTAAGCTTCAAACCACTCCTGCATACAACCGACTAGAGGCACAACAAGTACTGACAGTGCTCCACACACTTATCACATACTGAGGAATTAAACAACATTAGACAACACTAGCCGGACAAACCGACCTGCTCTGATACCACTATTGTAACACCCCAATTATACCCAAAGCATTTAGGCAATAAAATATCAGAGTATTAATATTTCATACAACACAATTAGGATGTTACACCAAGTAACCAAGAAACACCTAGAAAACAAACGACCATCAACGATGCCAAAAGCATACAACACCTGCCTATAAAACGATACATAACACACGGAAGATATGAACATAAAAATGTACGTATAGCTCTCACTCTCATAGAGGAGTTTTCCAAAATAAAGTGTTTACAATACACATCAGCACATCATCACATATACATGTTATAAAGAGTCATATACAAATAAATAACAACAGACTCCCGACTCCCCGGTGTTTTAAATTGACACGCTCGACACAATATACCTATAAGATCTTGAAACAACTTGTCTTCTAAGTTGTTAGAATTCGTGGAAATGAATTCTACTGATGAACTGGACTCGATTTTGGATTGGATGTTGATGACAATCGGTGTGCTGGAAGAAGAAGAAGACGAAGACGACGTCATATTGATGACAAATGAGACATAATCAGTATCTAACAACAACTGTTTTTTTGTTTGTACTTCTAGAGTAGTACCTTTTGCTATATATAAGAAAAAAATAAAAAAAAAATTATACTAATTAAATAAATTTGTTAATTGTCATTAATGTTTTTAAATTTTGTATAAAATATATGTTAAATTAAGTAAAATATTTGTATTGATATTGAATAGAATAAAAATGGTTTAGAATTAAATGAAGGGTATATATTAAGAATATTATTAGAAATGTAAAACTTATTAATTTTTTCCTATACTCAATAAAATTTAAGATTTTTAAATAAAGGAAGGATACACTTTTCAATAAACCAAAGTAAGATTTTTAATTTTTTCCTTTTCTTCAAATTTTGTCCAAAGTAATTTTGTACGAAATCAATGGATATTTGACCGTCTATTTTTCTTCATCGTATCGTATATTAGAAATGAGAAAAGAGTGATTTTGGGTTAATCTTGACCTAAAACCACTCCTCTTGATCTTAATTATTTTTTTCTTCGTTTAAATATTATAGATTATTATGTAATTATTAGTTAGTTTAGTTTCTTAGAAAACCTAATTAGGCAGTTAGAAAGTTTATTAATCCTTTCAATTTCTCTTTTATACCGGTTTATTACATCAACAATATATGTGCAACTTGAAACTTAAGCTTGTAATTCAAGATTTATTTCATTAATAGATGAATGCAAACATTAAGTTATTCTTTCAATCTTTATGTTATTTGTCAGTAATATGGTATCAGAAGAAAGTTGTTAGTTTTCCACAAAACCTAATTTCCAAATTCACTAATCATTCTTCATCTTCTTTCGATCTTTTTCCATTGGAGATTATGATTCTTTCGATCTGACATAATCTTTGTGTGTATAATTACTCTTTTATCCTCATGTATATATTAAACACAAGACATATATCATGTCACCCTTGTCCAATTCAATATTGAATTCCTGTTGATAATCAAGCAAACTCTCTAAAGATGGTATTTAATAATCAATAAGCCTTACCAAGATTCATCAGATAGAAGTAAATTCAAGTCCCAAATAATGTGTTAAAATATTGATGTATCAAGAAAGGGATCTTGATTCTTTAAAGTTGTGAAATTGAGGAAGTGTGAAAGCTCGTCAGGTCCGTATTAAGTGGTATCTATTTATAAAGGTATATGATCTACTCTTGAACTATTAAGGCAAATAACGTGAACACTTTCAAATGAACACAAAGCCTCTCTAACTTTGTTAAAGCTACTAGAAAACCCTTTATGCTTAACTAATGGATTAGGGACTTATAACACTCATATTCAATTAGAGATTTCCATAATCGATTTATGACAATGCCATTTAAAATGTTCGTGTTTTATCTTAGCTAATCTGTTAAACTTAGTTGTTAATCAATTAGTGGCATTAAAAGCCCATGAATTATTTTCATTTTTAGCCACATGTTTTACTATAAATAGAGAGATTCTTTTTTATTTCACTCACACCAAAAAATATATTTTGAATACTATTTCGAACTCTCCACTCTTTTCTCTCTCTCTTTATTTCTTCTTCAATTTTGTCGTGCTTTAAGAGTGGAATTTACATGTAATGTGTTTGCTTCTAGTGTTGGGGCATTTTTTTAAATTGGACATTATGTTTTAAAATAAGATAATTCATCCCCCTCCCTCTTTTGTTTGGATTCACTTGTCCAACAGGTGGCATTGGAGTCTAACTCATATTATAAGACTAATCGTCTCGAGAGAGAGAGAGAGAGAGAGAGAGAGAGAGAGAGAGATAGAGATAGAGAGAGAGAGAGAGAGAGAGAGAGAGATAGAGAGAGAGAGAGTGTGTGTGTGTGGTGTCTACAAACACTTATAATTTTAACAATTGACTTTTCATGAATACAACTCTACCGTTTGACGGTGAAAGGTTTAAATCTTGGAAAACGGGGTTTGAAATTTTTATTAAGTCAAATGATTTTGAAATGTGAGATTCTTTAATTAATGATCCATTTACTCCTACTTTTTGCTTAGATTATAAATTAATAAGTGCCTTGAGCTCTAAGGAATTATTTTACGTTTTTAATTATAATTTTGTCAAGGAAGTGTGGGTCACTTTTGAGATAATATATGGAGTTTCTTCTAAAATCGAACGACAGAGAATAAACACATAAATTCATGAAGTTAGAATGCCAAATGAATACGAAAGTAATCCTCATAGATGATACTCAATTATTGGAACTCTTGGAGGTTATGTTGGGAATTTTGTATCTAACAAATGTCCAAGAATTAAGAGTTGGCATCAGAAATCTAATCCAATATTTAATTCAAATAATAGTGCCTTAGTTGAGTACATGAAAATTCTAGAAAGAAGGAAATTATCAAGAAACTTAAGGACTTGATTCGGCTACTCAAGGAAGAAGAAGAAGATATATCAAACATACACGAAAGATCTCCATTTTCATCGTCGTCATCGTCTTCAAGAATACTCAAAGATGAAAGTGAAAGATTAACACATTAGAAAATAATTTTAACGGATGATCTCAATAGATGAACGATCACCTGAAGAGTCATTGTCTGATAGAAATGATAAAGAAACTTCATCCATTAGATTACATGAAGAAGCATCAATAAGTATAAACTTTAAAATATAAACATTGGAAGAAACGTTTGGAGATTCATCTCATGGAAAAGATGAAAAATCAATGAGATCAATATCAATAAATTCAAATATTTTTAGAGATGTAATTGACGATACATCAGAATAATCTCACGAAGTATTTTCTCAAAAAATGGACTCTGATAAAAAAGATTGTGTGTGCCTCAAAGATTCAAGAGAATATGACATCGAGGTAACATCTCTAACATATGATCAAATATTTAAACTTAGTACTGTTAAGATCAGTAGAGATAATGATAAATTAGAAAAGAGCATTGTTGATCATAAGGGGGCATATTGAATTATTATAAAACATACTGCATAATCGATTACCTTATAGGTCTAATCGATTAGATGTTTCTTGAAATTAAAATTTCAAATTATGTGCCTCATAATCAATTATGATCTTGATCAACATGCCCCCCGTCAATCAGATATCTCTAACCTAAAGTCTTGACCACAATAATCAATTAGATCATGCAAATAATCGTTTATCTATAACTTATAAAAGGTAAACCCCATCTCATATCTCATCATCTCATATTGAATTATCTTCTACTTCCTCTTGTCTCTAATTAAAATTTTTTTACAAAATTATGAGAATTTTACTCTTGGTTCTTGTCCAACATCATGGTACCAAAAGAATTAAAACTTATGTTAATTCTTCCGCTCCAACATACTTTTTAGAATAATTCTTAACTATAAAGAAATTGGTCAGATATAATAGGGAGTATGCACTAGAGAAATCATGCCTTCCTACTTTATGGAGGTGAGTGTTTTCAAATATTATGAATTCTTCAAGATATTTAAAGAAGCGGGTCTGAGAAGCTCTATCTTCGATACACCGATGGATGTTTATCCAACTCTAGTAAAAATCTTCTAAGCTAACCTCATATATGAAAATAGTGTTATCACCTTTGAAGTCAATCAGCCCCAGATTTATCTGACACATGAATAGTTTGCTAAATTATGCAATTTCCCATGCTCCTATCCTAACTACCTGGAAATTGATCTAGGTGAGTAGGAACCGAATTTTGAGCTAAGAACACATTGATAGCCAAAAGGTTTACGAAATCATCATTTTTAGGGAACATTACTACCCTATAGATAAGAAGGGCTAGAACAGCATTAAATGCTTCCCATTTTCCTTATCCTTCTAATATTAAAGCTTTTGCTTCCAATAATTTCCTCGAAAATCCGCTGGATTTCAAATTTGGTGTTATCTCCCTTGCAGTAAGATGTAATGATGCTGCTACATTTTTTGGTGTCATAGTTCCTCCCAAGCTTATGAATGGACTATAATATTTCAAAGGGTTAAATATGTATTCAGTCCCTATAAATATGCGACCCTGCATTTTTAGTCCTTATAAAATTTTTCTTCAATGATTCGTCCTTCTAAAATGTTTATGCATGCAATTTCAGTCCCTGTTATTTTCTAAAATTTTAAAAACTGTTTAATTATCCTTTAATTTTTAAATTTTTGAATAATTTTTTTTTATATATGTTTAGAATACTGGAAAATATTTATTTACCAAGTTTTAGAATTTTTTAAAACGAGAAGAATTAAATATGAATTTTTCAAATTTCAAAAAATAATGATAAAAGTAATGAAAATCCCAACTTAGAAATTAAATTTTAAGTTTCTTTTTTTTCCAGGAACTTTTTAAAACATTATGAACACGTCTGCAAAATAATCATTCTAAAATACATATTGGTTTGACAGTAGGGACTGAAAATAGGTGCATAATAATTTTATAAGGACCATTCATTGAAGAAAAATTTTATAGGGACTAAAAATGCAGGGTCGCATATTTATAGGGACTAAAAACGTATTTAACCCTATTTCAAATAACGACCCAAGATCCTTTCAAATTCTTCTATGGTTAGAGCCATTTGGAAGTTTTGTAAAGTGAAACATCTGAGAGGAGGATCGTAGTATTGGGATAAAGCAACCAAAGCCCCCACATAAGTCTTCAAGGTCAATAATTTCAATATCTTCGCATATCTTTTTCTGAAGCTGTTATGTTTGATTGGAGTTAGCTTAGCACTCGATGCTATGAGATTCTCTACTTTAGACAACCTAAACTTGAGTGGCAACATATTTCTTCTGTCTGAATGCATTTTGTCTTTCAAATGCCCACTACACAACTTAAGCCCTTTTTAAATTCCCTGTAAATAAAAACCATAGATTCAGAATCTCTTTTATGAATATGTAAGCAATGTAATGTCATGCATATTTTGGGTTCATAAGTATTGAGATTGTATGACAGAATAGTTCTGATTGTTTGGCACAAAGTGATTCTCACAAAGGGGTGGCTCTAAGATTTTATAAGGTTCTTAGAGTCACATACCCTATATGAAAGTATTGATACCATTGCAAATAACTTGCAAGTCAACAATACCCTTAAGAGTATCTATTCTAAGTGAGGTATTTGTGTCAACCCAACGAGATAATACAACAAACAGGCCAACACTATGCAACCATCGACTTCAAGGCTTTAGACACGGTTCCTAGAGTCATGGATTGTACTTGAAAATATTTCCACCATCGCAAATAACTTTCAAGACAACAATACTCTCAAGAAAGTTTATTTTGAGTAAGGTTCTTGCGCCAACCCAACTGGACAATATGTCAAGCAGATCAGCACTACACAACCATCAGTCTTGATAGCCATTAGTTTTGGGTTCTACTAAAGGTCCCTAGAGTCACGTACCCCATTTGAAAATATTGCAACCATTACAAATAACTTGCAGGACAACAATACCCTCAAGAGGATCTACTATAGGCGGGGTCTTCTCGCCAACCCAATAAGACATTACGTCAAGCAGGCCAACACTATGAAACCATCCTCTTAAGCTTAAATTTCTCTCAAAGCTTGGTATAAATTATTTCCTCACAATGTATCAATAACCAGAGCGTTCCCACGATACCATACAAGATTATACAATAGTTGAATATACAATGATGAAAACACATAGAGATAAAGAGGAGAAGAAGAAGGCAAGTAAATAAAAGCAAACACTTAACATAAAACAAATAAACTAGGATGAACTCCCTTAGGAGAAAAGTCCTCAGTAGAGTCCCTAGTTGTCGCGACGCGAAAAATATCTAAGTGTATCGCACACTCGAAATACAACAGAGTCGCCACCAGACTTTATATATTCCAAAAGGAAAGGGAAAATATCAATAAAATTCATAAAAGAAAATAAAATGGTTGTCACAACCAAATTAGGGTTCGGGAGTCGGTTATGAAAGGGTGTCGCACGCTCGCGAAAAATGAACAGAGTCGCCACCAATATATTTATCCCATAAGGGAAAGGAATATCAGAAAACCTAGCAAAGGAAGGAACAGGGTCTTGCGACCAGAGAATAGGGTACGGGAGTCGGTTACGCGAGGGGAAGGTATTAGCACCCCTCGCGCCCATCGTACTCGATGGTATCCACCTATGTTTGTTTCTATCTAAAGGGTGTGTACTATGTCTATGTCTACATGTGAAATGAATGCAAAAGAAATACGGGGAAAAAAGGAATATTTACAAATGTGCTCGTTCAAGCCCCGCGACTTGATGCCTACGTATCCTTTTCAGGAATCAGAGCGCCGTAGTTCGGCTCACATGTTTCTGTTTGTTTTTGTGTTTTTTAGTTGGGCGGAGTTAACGCTCGCGCTCTTGCATAAGGGGACAGCCTAGGATGCAATGGAGCGGAGATAACAATGCCCTTAAGAAAAGAGAGAAGAGAGAGAGTTTGAGTGTTTCGAGGAAATCCCTAAAGCAAGGGAAACTCGAGTTACTCTATGGTTTGTGTTTTTTAGAAGTTGGGAACTTACGCCTGAATGGGACCCTAAAGCAAGGGAGATCCAAGCACTCGAACATTCCCTAAAGCAAGGGATGTTCAAGCTTCCATTCCCTTTTTAAGATTTTCACTTTGATTATTAATGTTTTTTAAGTGTTTTCTTTGTATTTTTTATGGGGAATTTATTCAAGTATTTGTTAGGTGGATTAAAGTTGTAAAAAGAAAAGAAATGATAAAGGGGAGACTAGCCTAATTTCTAAGCCTAATTGTTATTCTAATTCTAATAGAAAGGAACAAAATCTATTTAAGCATCTCACAATATAAGAAAAGTATCCACAAAAGGAAAAGAAATGAAATCTAAACTATTCATGAAAATCATTTACAAGCAAATTCGTTTTTATTCATGTTAGAAACTATTTATTTATATGGTTTATCAACCAATTAAAACTCAAAGGAAACAACACTTAAAAGATTCAATTAAAAGAAAATAAAAAAAATCTAAAAGTCTAATTGAATGGAAAATGTTTTTGTCATCATTTTTTTTTAAGTAAAAACTCAATTAGTTGCAAAAAGGAATTAAAAGAAAATCAATTTGATTGTTGTTTTTGTTATAGCAAAGGGGGTACAGAAGTAATTTCAAAATGAACTAAAAATTAATTAAAGCAGACTGGGCCAGGAAAAAAAAAGGGGTGAAGATAGTAGTCTGCGTACAAGCCCAGTCTCACGTGTGGTGGTGCGCTAGCAGTTAGGGTGTACAATCCGGAAAAGTTCCAGGCCCAGCCTGCGCCAAGGCCCAATGCCTTTGGTTCTTCATTTCAGTTATTCTCAATTCTATTTCATTCTATTATAGCATTATTCAATTTTATTACATGGTTTTTTTTATTAATAACGTAACATGCATGTGTATCATGGTGCATCAATTGGTCATGGCTTATTAAAACACTAAATGATAAAAGCTCACCAACCAATCAGAGTAGAGCACGTCACGTTCCAATCATTTGGAGAAAAACAAGATATCACAAAAAACTGGGAAGGACAACCAATACGCATGTGCCACACGAGCAAAACGACGTGAGAAGACTTCAAAGCAAACATACGCCGGAGCAGAGCTCTGATCGTCTTCTCCGGCCAACCTACGGCGGAGACGGACCAAAATTTCCAGAAACTTGCAAGATTACCCTCACTCCACTCAAAATTTCACGCAAAACACGAATATAGCCTCGGTTTTCGTTGATTCTCGCTCTAACAGCCTAAACGAGCCGCATCTCAAAACCCTAAGCAATGCAACTTTCATAGAAACGCACACTGAACATAACCACGTGATTCATATTGCTCATAAAGCTCAAACAAATGACCTTAATCATTCAAACAGCAATTAATTCGAGCAAAACAGATCCAGTTGTTAAGCATATATGAGATGCGTAAGTATGCGATTGCACGACGGTAAACATGCAGAGGAGTTGGAGGAACTACTTACCTGTTCAATTCTTGATCTGAGTAGAGAGTTCTTCACAGCTATACTCCTCCGCTCCCTTTAAATCTTGATGATGAAGTACGTAAATATGGATCCGGAAGCTTGCTCTTCCCAGCTAAGATGTGTTAGCGCTGATAACTCTCGTAAGATAACGGACGAAGGTGCACTGGTGGTGATGATCCAGATCTCTTCGTGTGAGGCTGCGGTGGTGGATGATACAGCGCAGGGAGTGGTTTGGATGACGATGGAAATCGGTGGAGGTCGGCGGTGGTTGTGGTGGTCGTTGATCGGAGTTAGTTACAGAGTTTGGTATGGTGGTTGGTGAAGAGGGAAAGAGGGAGTAGGGAGAATGGGAAGAGAGTATTTGGAGTGAAGGAAAGTGTGAGTGTGAGAGTTTATGAATCGTGAGTGGATTTGGAGAGTGAGGAGAGGGTTTTTGGAATGGGAGAGTGTAAAAATGAGAGCTATGCACAGTTCCTTATATATGGCAAATGATTGGAGCTTGAGCCAGCTTTCTTGAGTGTGGGACTTGAAGTGTAGTTTGCAATAAGTTTCTTTTTCATTTCTTTAATGTGGGACTTCTATGGATGTGTATGTTGTAGTTGTTTCTTTTCAATGCTTAATGAACAAGTATGCCATATGGAGCAAGTCCCTTCATGCCTTTTCATAACTCAGTAGCTTGCATGGCTATGTGTGGCAATGTGATGGTATTTGTGAAACAAAATCATGCATTATGCTGCAGCCATGTTCAGCAACAAAACCATGTCCATGCCCCACTTTATATGCTCATATCTCATACCATGGTCCTTCAATCGGCTCACACTTATGCTCAAATGGAAGAGGTCATGGAGTAGTACAATATTGGTGTTAGAAGTATCTCAAAATGAGGCCTAGGAGTGTGAGAAAAATAGTCTTGAACTCATGCAATTCCCACTGCACACGCCCAGCAAGGTGCTGTCCCGCGCGTACGGTCAGATTGTAACTTTGTGAGGGTGGTACTTTGAGCCTCTCTATCTTGATCAATACATGTCCAAAATTAGTGATACTGGGCTCCATAGACAGAGGACAAGGCAAAGAGTAGTTTAGAACCAAGCTTGTTCAAGATAATGGCTTGTGGAGGAAGAAAAAGGCATTGACATTTGGCCCACCATGTGTTTGCTGAAATGCATGCGTGTGCCTTGAGAATCTGCCTTGGTTGCCTGCAGGATTTGACCAGTGTTGGGGCACTACTTTGAAGGCTTGCATCTCACTCAATACTTGTTCAATTGACCCAATTCTTGTTTCAATGGATAGAGGGGATGGCAAGGAAGAGATACATACCAAGTTTGCATTCATGGCACTTCTGTAGAGCTCTAAAAATGGCTGGAGATTTGGCATGCCATGTGTTTGTGAAAATGCCAGGTCATGACCTGACTTGTGACCTGGAATATGACTTGGTTCAAAAGAGTTTCCAGCAACTTCACACCACTTTAACTCTTCATACAAGCTTCAAGTGAAAAAGTGTCCAACTACAAAGTTGTTCTCCTCCATGAGAGGAACAACTTTGATGTTGGAAATTTTTCCAGAAAATGCCATTTGCCACGTGTAATCTGGTGCTGGAGTGGACTGCTCTCCAAGATTTAGAGCATCAAAATTTTTTCTAAGTGTTGGAAATTGTCTTTTTACTATTTTTCCCAACTTTTTGCCAAACTCCCCATTCCTCGACTTTTCTTGACCGATTTTCCACCAAAAGTCAATATCTGAATAATTCTTCCGATTTTGACCCAAAAGTCAAATGTTCTGATTTTTCCGACTATTGATGAAATTCCCGACTAAATCTCTTCTAGCCAAATCCAGTCACACAAACACATCCACACAGTCAGTATGAGAATCTTTTCACACATAGGAGCCATTCCTGATTAAATGTTGACCAGAAAGTCAACTGGTTGACTTTGGTCAAAGAAACCCTTATTTAAAGAACCAGACGATTTGCAAGCTTGCACTCTTCAATCAATGCCCTGATTTGAAGCAGAGAGACACCCCAATCCAGGGGGACTTCAATGAACATAGAGCCACATGATTATACCTCAGTTTTCTTATTCTCTGATCAAACTTCTTTGCAATGGAGCTTTTTCTTGCTAGCCTTCGATTGATACCAATGGTATGCATGCATGAGTGTGGATTATGACCTAAGTGATGTATGTACATGAATGCAAAGCCTAAGCCAGTTAGAAGTTAAAGGGTAGGACAAATTTGGGGTATGACAGCTGCCCCTATTTGATCGTCTTATACTCGAAAGTGAGATTGGCGCCAGCCTTTCGAACATTCGGAGTAGAAGAAGATTAAATACCAAAGACCTGAAATTTGTCCTGAAGAGAAGATGGTGTGAATGTTATTATTATTTTTGTTTTGATATCTGCTGGGGAAAGAGAATTGTTTTTTTCTTTTTCTGGTGGAGAATATTTACAGTGAATAATGGATTTGAATGGTGGTAGCTTGTAACGTAGCGAGAGGTGCCAATACAAGGTTCCCGAAAGAAATGTTTCATGAAGCAATGACTGGAAGGCAATAGATCTTGTGCGACCTACGACTCAACATCGACTCGACATCAGGAGAGGATCTCGTACGATCTTCAGGACAGAATAGACCTCGTGCGATCTACGACTCAACATCGGCTCGACATCAGGGGAGGATCTCGTACGATCTTCAGGACAGAATAGACCTCGTGCGATCTACGACTCAACATCGGGAGAAGACCTCGTGCGACCTTCGAAACCAGGAAGATATAGATCTCGTACGATCTACGACTCGACATCGGGAGAAGACCTCGTGCGACCTTCGAAAACAGGAAGATATAGATCTCGTACGATCTACGACTCGACATCGGGAGAAGACCTCGTGCGACCTTCAAAACAGGGGGAAGAGTAGATCTCGTGCGACCTACAGGACAAAAGGAGATAGATCTCGTGCGACCTACGACTCAACATCAAGAGGAGATCTCGTACGACCCTCAGGACGAAAAGGGGATAGATCTCGTGCGACCTACGACTCAACATCGACTCAACATCAGAAAGAGGAAAACAAAAAAACTTCGTGGCAGACATTTGTCCGGAATTGAGGACTCCTCGTATCGGCACCACAGCTTAAAAGTGTTTGTAGTATGATCGCAGATATCAGGCAAAGTTTGTACAGGTAACAACTTTGAGAGGATGGGTCATTGTTCTGATTCAACATTGGCTCCTATTATCTGGCTTATGTTTCGCATGCATGTTTGAGTTTTTATGGCGTAATGATCCACTGTAATGGATATGCCACGCTTTTGAGGATGCAATGCTATATGCAATGGATTCTATATGCAAAGAGTGCCAAATAAAGGCCCTTGGTGGAACAGAAGAGTAGGATCATTGGGGTCCGTTGTCTTGTGATCTTGAACCATCATTGTGAATTGATGTTGGAACCCTACAGTACCAAAGATTATTGGTAACCGCGTTGAAGATTGGAACATAGCCCTGCTGGGGATGAAATGACTTCGCTTGACTTTCCTTACATCCTGGAGTGCTTGGAAACGGTGAGCCTGAGGAGCTCTTCTTTGTTTGCCATGGGGACACAGACCTCTTCAGGTGCCCCGAGTTTGCCAGTACCGATGAGCTACACACTTGTGTTCTCACGTGAGATGATGACGATCTTTGTGGCATATCATAAGCCAAGATGATGGCTAGAACCTGCAACCTGCACAGAAAACAACGCTTGGATGCGAATGGTGCCCCTTAGAGCACTTTTATGTTTATGTAACATCATGTTTCGTTTTGATTTTGTGATTATTATCCCCATGTTTTCAATGCAATGTTTAATAACGAATTAAATCACGCTTCGCATGCGGAAAAAAAAACGGGAAATGAAAGAACGCTTTTGCCTGAAAAATCATTTTATTGACGAAATGCCTATGAATAGGATTTTGTACAAAGAAGCAACTCCTAAATGAGGTAGTTGCAAAAGGAAAATAAAAAATGCAAAAAAGCAAAATGGCAAAGAGAAATGCTCGGATTTCCATTAAAACTGATGTTGCTACAGTTCCCATATCCTTGATCCTCTCAATGCTTTGCTTCAGAAGGGTAATGGTTGGATTGATCTGTCCGTTCTGCCAAGGGCGTATAGTGGTCTTTGTGAAGGATATTCAGACTGCAGCCTCTCGCTTTTGATCCCTAACTTTTTCCTGGATCGCCCTTTCGGGTTTTCAATCCAGCGGGATACCCCCTTTTGCCTAAGTCGCCCTTTCGGGTTTTCGACTTAGCGGGTTATTCTTTTTTTTTTTTTTTATCCCTAAATTTTGCCCAAACCCTTTTGGTTTGCCGGGATGCCCTTATTTTTGCCTAGGTACGTCGACCTAGCGGGTCTTTTATGCGTAGTATTTTTTGACTGAGTCTGAATTGACTGGAAGCGGAACGTCTTCCCCATCCATCTTTATCAGGATTAAAGCACCACCTGAAAATGCTTTCTTCACAATGTATGGTCCCTCATAGTTGGGAGTCCATTTGCCCCTTGGATCGGTGTGAATTGGCAAGATCTTCCTTACGACTAGGTCGCCTGTGTGGAACTCTCGAGGCCGAATTTTCTTGTCGTACGCTTTCTTGATCCTCTTTTGGTACAACTGGCCATGGCAGATAGCAGATAAGCGTTTCTCCTCAATTATATTGAGATGATCTAGCCTCGTTTGAACCCATTCTGTTTCATCGAGTTTGGCGTCCATCAAGACTCTCAACGAAGGAATTTCCACTTCGACATGTAGTACGGCCTCCATACCGTAGACAAGAGAGAAGGGAGTTGCCCCAGTTGAAGTACGAACCGAAGTTCTATAGCCGTGCAAAGCAAACGGTAACATTTCATGCCAATCTTTATACGTTCTGACCATCTTCTGGACGATCTTCTTTATATTCTTGTTAGCAGCTTCGACTGCGCCATTCATCTTTGGCCGATAGGGTGATGAATTGTGGTGTTCAATCTTGAACTCTTCACACAACTCTGCCATCATCTTGTTATTAAGATTGGACCCATTATCAGTGATGATCTTGTTTGGAACCCCATATCGGCATATGATCTCTTTCTTGATGAAGCGAGTGACGACTTGCTTGGTTACGTTCTTGTAAGAAGCAGCTTCAACCCATTTGGTGAAGTAGTCGATAGCAACAAGAATAAATCTGTGTCCATTTGAAGCTTGTGGCTCTATCCGTCCAATCATGTCTATGCCCCACATAGAAAAGGGCCAAGGCGATGTTAGAACATTCAAAGGAGTTGGAGGAACATGAATTCTATCAGCATACACTTGGCATTTGTGGCACTTCTTCATGTATACATAACAATCACTTTCAATTGTCATCCAGTAATATCCCGCTCGCAAGATCTTTTTGGCCATAGAATGTCCATTGGAATGAGTTCCAAAAGATCCTTCATGAATTTCCCGCATGATCAATTCTGCTTCGTGTCTATCCACGCATCTGAGCAAAACTGAATCATAGTTTCTTTTGTACAGGGCGTCTCCTGACAAGAAGAATTTGGATGCTAACCTTCGAAGCGTTCGCTTATCACCAATCGTAGCATCTTCGGGATACTTTTGCTTCTCAACATACCTCTTGATGTCATAATACCATGGCTTTTCGTCATACACCCTTTCAGTAGTAAGACAATAAGCAGGGAATACATGGGCAGGCTCTTTGTAACGGAGGATCCTTATATCTGGCACTTCTTTAGGGGAGCTAACTCTGAACATAGCTGCCAAAGTAGCCAAAGCATCTGCCAATTGATTCTCCTCTCGTGGGATATGATCGAAAGTGATTTCCTCGAAAGCGGGCAACAACTCCAAGATATAGTCCTTATAAGGAACTAAATTGGGGTATCTTGTCTCCCAATCACCTCTCACCTGATGTATGACCAAGGCAGAATCCCCATAAACCTCAAGGATCTTGATTCTCATATCAATGGCTGCTTCGAGGCCCATTATGCAAGCTTCGTATTCTGCGACATTATTTGTGCAATCAAAGCATATTCTAGCTGTGAAAGGGATGTGAGTTTGACGAGGAGAAGTCAAAACTGCCCCAATACCATGGCCCATAGCATTTGATGCACCATCGAACGTGAGAGTCCATCGCTCTCCTGGTTCGGGTCCTTCATTATCATCCAGTTTCATGATATCTTCATCAGGAAAGTCAAACTTCATTGACTGATACTCTTCTAATGGCTGATGAGCAAGATGATCTGCAAGGACACTTCCTTTGATGGCCTTCTGTGTGACATACTGGATGTCGTATTCTGATAAAAGCATTTGCCATCGGGCTAGTCTTCCTGTAAGGGCCGGTTTTTCAAAGATGTACTTTATCGGGTCCATTTTGGAGATAAATAGAGTGGTGTGAGTCAGCATGTACTGCCTTAGTCGGCGAGCAGCCCATACCAAAGCACAGCAAGTTTTCTCGAGTAGTGAGTAACGGGATTCACAATCGGTAAACTTTTTGTTCAGGTAATAAATGGCGCACTCTTTTCGACCAGACTCGTCATGCTGGCCCAGCACACACCCCATAGATCCTTCAAGCACAGTTAAGTACATAAGAAGCGGTCTTCCAGGAACCGGAGGCATGAGAATTGGTGGTTCTTGGAGATATTGCTTGATCTTTTCAAAAGCTCCTTGACATTGGTCATCCCAACGGATATCTTGATTCTTGCGCAGCAACTTAAAGATGGGTTCACAGGTGTCAGTGAGATGAGAAATGAACCTGGCTATGTAATTCAATCTCCCAAGGAACCCTCGGACCTCTTTTTCATTCTTTGGTGCTGGCATATTCTGTATCGCTCTTAGTTTATCAGGGTCAACCTCAATCCCTCGCTGACTCACAATGAATCCAAGTAGCTTTCCCGATCGCACTCCAAAAGTGCACTTGTTTGGATTAAGCCTCAACTTGAACTTTCGCAAACGAGCAAACAATTTCTCAAGATATACCAAATGTTCCTCCTCAGTTTGGGACTTTGCAATCATATCATCGACGTATACCTCAATCTCTTTATGGATCATGTCATGGAAGAGAGTCACCATAGCTCGTTGATATGTTGCACCAGCATTCTTAAGACCGAAAGGCATCACCTTATAACAATACGTACCCCACGGAGTGGTAAAAGTAGTCTTGGTCATATCTTCAGGAGCCATCTTTATTTGATTATAGCCAGAAAAACCATCCATGAAGGAAAACACCGAATACTGAGCAGTGTTGTCGACTAGCACATCAATATGAGGCAGAGGGAAATCATCCTTCAGACTTGCCCTATTCAAATCTCGGTAGTCAACACACATGCGTACCTTTCCGTCCTTCTTAGGAACAGGTACTATGTTTGCAATCCAAGGAGGATACTCACACACAGATAAGAAACCAGCCTTCAACTGTTTTTCAACTTCTTCCTTGATTTTCAAAGCCATATCAGGTCGAGTTCTTCGTGGTTTTTGCTTTACAGGCGGACATTCTGGTTTGAGAGGTAGCCTGTGCATAACTATGTCCGTGTCTAAACCAGGCATGTCTTCATATGACCAGGCGAAGATATCAACATACTCTCGAAGCAACTCAATCAACCTTCTCTTTACATCACTTTGCAAAGCGGCACCTATCTTGACCTCTCTTTTTGCTTCTTCTGTACCGAGGTTGATGATTTCTATGGCTTCTTGATGTGGCTGAATAGATTTCTCCTCTTGTCTCAAAAGTCTTGCTAATTCCTCGGGGACTTCACAATCTTCCCCACTATCTTCATCAGCTTGGTCAATTGGATTCTCAAGGATATTAAGACGTGGAACTGTAACATTATCATTTTTGATGGGATTCGAGCCGGATCTGCACGATGGATGATTTATGTCTTAGAATGCAACACATAAAAAGGGAAAAAAGAAAAGCTTTGCCATTTTTTAAAAAGTTTTTAAAGTAAAAACAAAAATGAAAGAAATGGAACAGTAATTGCATGCGAAGATATGATTTTCATTCAATATTAAACAAATTGAAACAACATGGGGGCCCTTCTTTATACAAGTGGTCAAAATGCTTAGGGCGAAGCATATGACTTATCGAAACAAGAAAATTACATCTCCATAAAAGTGACTCTGGGGATGTCCAAGATAGCCCAATTGTTGAGTTCCTGCCCAGGCGCAGCGTGGCAAATGAATCTGGAGAGATCTTCTTCATCATCATCATCCACGGCGAGAACCTGACTTCCAGAACTGGTGCTTGCACTGACGAACACTTGAGAAATGGGGGGAATCACCTTCTTTCCAAGAATTATGCTGAGCTGAGTAGAAGAAGATGGTTGATACCCAAGGCCATACTTGTCTCGCTTCTCATGGACATCAATCAGCTTGCCCCAGGCACTATGGGGGGTACCAGCTTCTAAGAAGGCCTTAGCATCATTTAAAGACGAGAGGGGTGCTCCGAGTTCCTTCTTATTCTCAACCACGGGGAGTTTATCAACCGACACAATCTCTAAGGCTTGGAAAGGTGTCTCTTGTATCTCTCCCTCCACTTCAACATAACGGTATGATGCCAGATTATTGACTATCAAATCCTCTTCACCAGTGATCACAACAATCTTGTCATTCACAACAAATTTCAAACACTGATGGAGGGTAGAGGTCACAGCCCCAGCAGCATGGATCCAAGGGCGACCCAAGAGGAAAGTGTATGAAGGACGTATATCCATAACATAGAAGGCAATATAGAACATGTGAGGGCCAATCAAGACAGGCAGATCAATTTCCCCTTCTACGGACCTTCTAGAACCATCAAACGCTCTAACACTCATGGTACAAGGCCTCATCATAACCCCATCCATACTCAGCTTAAACAAAGTAGTCTTAGGCATCACATTAAGAGAAGAACCTGTATCAATCAGAACTCGAGACAACACAGCATCCAGACACTTGACGGAGATATGCAACGCTTTGTTGTGTGCTCTACCCTCAGGTGGAAGTTCATCATCAGAAAAACCCAAACAATTACCAGCAGCAATGTTGGTCACAACCCCTTCAAACTGAGGCACGGTAATGTCTTGAGTCACGTGAGCGGAAGCCAGAACTTTCATCAGAGCATCACGATGAGCTTCAGAATGCACCAAGAGAGACAAGATGGAGATCTTGGCTTGGGTCTGATCAAGTTGGTCAATCACTTTGTAATCACTCTTCTTAATGATCCTCAAGAGTTGCTCGGCATCTTGTGCA
Source organism: Vicia villosa (assembly GCF_029867415.1). Classification (NCBI taxonomy): domain Eukaryota; kingdom Viridiplantae; phylum Streptophyta; class Magnoliopsida; order Fabales; family Fabaceae; genus Vicia; species Vicia villosa. Next base: position 12,193,650 of record NC_081183.1, on the reverse strand, counting down.
TTACGTGTTACAGGAGGGTCTACAGCAACTTGCTTTCCCTTTGCTTGTGCATTAGCGTCCTTATTGGTCTCTTTAGGAGGCGGAGGAGGGGCAGCAAAGATCCGACCACTACGGGTAATGCCACTAGTGCCTGCAATATTTGTGATGCTAGAATTACCCACTGGAGGACAATCATACTTCTTCCCTCGAATATACACAGCATTATAACTCCAAGGAACAGCCTTGGAATTGTTCACAGAAAAGGGAACGAGAGATGAGGTTGAAGGGGTCAAAGAGGCGTCTGGAACCTGAATGACCAACGGAGTTCTCGGAGCTTGAATAACCAAAGGAGTACTCGGAGCATGAATGACCAAAGAAGTGTCCTGAGTCTTTGACACTTCAGCAGGATAGTAAGGGATCTCTAAAGTGGCCACATCTTCACTAGGAACAACCCTTTCCACTCTAAGAACGCCTTCGTCCATCAGCTTTTGAATCTCCTCTCTTAATCTAGCACATTCCTCCGGATTAGAAGAACATTGTAAACAAAAGTCATGTAGCTCACACAAAACCTTTTGTTGCATAAGATAATCTCTGACAACTGCTAGCGGCATCTTAACCTCCTTAACATCATTTACCAGGATCTGATCATCACATAACTCAATAGCATTGGTCGCACCAGCATGCGGAGGCATAGGGTTATTCTGCACATTAGGACCAGTAGGAGTGAATGAGATAAGCTTGTCATCAAGAAGATCCTGAACTTTCAACTTGAATGCTCTACATTTTTCAATAGTATGACCCGGAGCCCCTGAATGGAATTCACATCGAGCATTAACATCATAACCAGGAGGGAGAGGACTAGGTGGAGGTCCAAGTTCACGGAGTTGTACCAATTGACCAGCAAGCAACTGAGGGAGGAGTTGGGCATATGACATTGGAACCGGATCGATACGCCTATCTTGGAATCTTGTTCTTTGTGGGCCCCTTTGACCTGGAGGTCTAGGGTTCTGCTGACGATTCTGAGGAGCAGCAGCTTGTTGTTGTGGTACGAAAGGCTGTTGGGGTGCCATCCATGGTTGTGGGAGAGCAGCAGCATATGCTTGAGGGACATATGGACCAGGAATCGCATAAGGCATCGGATAATAAGGAGGTGGAACAACAGAATATGCAGGAGCCCGGCCTTGGTCAACAGAAGCGGTGCTAGTCTCACCTTCCTTCTTCTTTACAAACCCAGAATACGGCTTCTTACCATTACCACTTGAGGTGCTAGGACTAGTGACGCCTTGAATGGTACCAGCTTTGACACAGTTCTCAACCCTCTCACCGATGATGACCACATCCGAAAAGGAAGGAGAAGTATTACTAACCATGTGCTGAAGATAAGGCCCTTTCAGAGTTCCCATAAACAGATCAATCAACTCTCGGTCCAATAGAGGAGGTTGGACCCGAGCAGCAAGTTCACGCCACCTCTGGGCGTATTCCTTAAAAGACTCTTCAGATTTCTGTGACATATTTTGCAGCTGTGCACGGCTAGTAGCCATAGCAGTATTGTAGTGGTATTGTTTCAAGAAGGCATCAACAAGTTCTCCCCAAGTACCAACATTAGACCTCTCAAGCTTCATATACCACTCTAACGGGGCTCCAGTGAAACTATCCTGGAAGAAATGCATAAGCAGAGGCTCGTTCTCAGCGTGAGCGGCCATCTTACGGCAGTAGGAACGAATGTGAGTCTCTGGGCAAGTAACTCCCTTGTACTTATCAAAATCCGGCACCTTGAACTTCGGGGGAATAACAATCCCAGGTACCAAGCACATAGCAGCAGTGTCGAAACTCGAAGTTTTAGCAACCTCAACGGCCTTAAGGCGTTCTTCAAGAGCTTGGTACATCTTAGCAGTCTCAGTCAACTCACCAGTAAGGTCATGTTCAAGATCAATAACCTCATGGTGGTCATCCACTACTTTAAGTGTCTCATTGATAGGAGTCTCCTTAGTTTTCACCCCTCCATCAACAGAATTGGTGGGAGTATCTTTGATCAACCCAGCAACGCTCTTTCTGAGCTCTTCCTGTCCTTGGACAACGACATGGAGAGTCTCCATAAGTTGGGTCATTCTTTCCCCCATAACATCCATATCTCTACGGAGGGTGGCCTGGTTTTGTTCAAACTGATCCATGATTCTCTCGTTGCTCCTGGTGCGGTAAGGATGTAAGAAAGTCAGCTTCGTCGTCGGAAAAGAAATCTGTGTTGGAAGGGACCCCAATTAGAATCTGATAAAAACCTGTAAATGCAATATGATATGAGTGCATGGGTGCATGTGTGCATGTTTTATTATTTTCAAGCCTTTTTAGCTTTGTCTCAAACCAACAACACAAGATAACGGAGAAGATAGTGGAGCATAAACAAGATAAGCACAACCAAAATAAGCCAACATAATTGATTAATTCTGCAACCAAGTTCTTGAAATACAAAATATTCTGCTCCCATGAGCCAACAAATACATTAATAGAAATAAGAATCCCATCCAACAAGTCTGGTGGTGATTCTACAACAAAGTCAACACTAAGCAGGATCTCCCATGTCCAAATGACGAAGAGGGCTATCTCCAATGTTCTTATAGCTCCAGGTCTTCATTTCTTCAAAAAGCTTTTTAGTCTCAGCACGGGTTGGCCTCTTAATGATTTCTTGAATCAGCAGGTCCTTTCTGAAATGCATTGTTTCCATGTAGCGGTTCTTTAATTCCCAACATCTGGCTTCCTCTTGAGCTTGGGTACTACCTTGACCTTTTTCTTCTACTTGACCCTTCAGCTTTCGGATTTCTTCATAGCACTTTTCTAAGGTCCCTTGGCGTTCCAACAAGAGTTTGTCTACTTTCTTTCGACGAGCCCTTTCTGAATTGGCTTCTTTAGTCTGAATCTGGAGTCTTTCAGTCAAATCTGCCAACTGAGCCTCGTAATGTTCTTTCAGCTTCTTCTCTTGAGTTTCAGTAAATTTAGGGTCTATAGTCACTCTTGACCTTTTCTGAGAAGTGCTTCCTCTAGCATACAATTCTTCAAGCTCTATTTCTCTCATTTTCAACTTATGAAGAGCAGAAAGCTTCTCTTGCCTATCAGTATTCATCTTAACTTGCATTGTTTCCATTTGTTCAGTCAATTTCCGATTTTGCTCAACAGTTCGGTTATAACGGGGCATGGAGACAATGTTGGGTTGTTTACCAGCAGGGGGTATAAAGGATCCTTGGGAGGGAAGGGCATCCCTTGAATAGCAACCACAGATTCGACCCACTTAGTATAATCCTCATAAGTAGCACAATCTCGCTGACCAAAATGTTTCTTATCTCTCCAACAAATACTCTTCCAGGCTTGTACAGCTTCTGCCATCTGCCCATTGTCGGTGGCTGAATGATAGAAAATGTTCTCAGCTATCTCTATTTGCTCAGGTGGACTAATAAAAGCATATCCAAACGTTCTTCTAGCTAGGACGGGGTTATAGTTGATTCCGCCCCTAAGACCCATGAGAGGTACTTTTTTGAATTTTCCGCAACTCATAATAACTTCCCTGTTATCTAAAGCGCTATTATACCAGCAATATCTTTAGCCCTCAGCCCCATAATCCTCTCAGCCCACTTAGATGTGTGCCTACTATCAACGAAAGCGCCGCGCTCAGGCAGATGTGACCTGAACCATCAGTATAACAACGGAGCACAGAATCTAACCAGACCTCCCTTACCTCCCTTCTGACCATTCTTGTGATGAATGGAGTGATAAACATCCCCCAAAAGTGTAGGAACCGGATTCTACAAGATGAATATATGAATTGCATTCATGTCAACAAAGTTAGGAACGTCTGAGAACAACACGATGCCATATATACTTAGAGCCAAGATAGCCCTAAATGTGTCCCATTCCTTTGCTTCAGCAGCCTCACAACCCCTTTTGACCAGAAACTCCGTGCAAAAACCAAAACCTCCTCCCTTCTTAGTGAGATTTGCTTCCACGACCGATTTGCTCAAATAAAGAGCCTTAGCAATTTCAATGGAATCAGGGGCCTTCATGGTGCCATGGTATGGTACTTCCTTTTTTATAGGAACGCCAAGAAATAGGGAATACTCCTCCAATGTTGGGACCAAGAGGTAGTCGGTGAACGTGAAGCAGCGAAGGGAAGGATTATAGAACTGAAGCAAAGTATGAACTCCCTCTTGCTCGTACTTGGTGAACGGCATCTTGAGAAGACTCAGAATGTACCCATATTTTTCTCGGAAATTGGTTGACTCATCTGGCGTAATCTTCTTTGCTAAACACCCAAGAGAATCCAGATTCGGATTCAGGAAAGAATAAGAGGGGTTGCGTCTAACAGTCTTCATTGGTGTGGCCATGTGTTGGTCAGAGACAAAGCCAAAAATTCCTGAAAATAAATGAACATGCATGTTAAATGATATGGCGGAATGCATTTCATTGGGAGAATCCTAAAGTCTTTTCATTATTTCTTTTCTTTTTCTTTTCTTTTTCTTTTCTTTTTCTTTTCTTTTTCTTTTTTTTTTTTTTGCAATCTTTTTTGGAAATAGACTTTAGGATTATCCACGAATGAAGTGAGGTGGATGCAATAGCATGATGTGTCATGTGCCATGTGTGTGATGTAGTGAGAGACTGAATGTCCCTCGCAGCTCTGAATAACTGGGTAATACTGAATGTAGCAGGTTCAAAATTCCGGCTTCAGATTGCAAAATGGAAATCAGGGTATGATGAAGGCTAGTATCCTGTCCCACCCCAAACTCACGGGTATGAATTCTAGACACGGACAGGTGGTCCCTAATGGTCACTAGGGTCTACAGTTCCCATGGGGTACAAAGTGTTTGAGGCAGCAAGGGTGCCAGACACAGTGTTCCATGAAAGAACCTCGCCCAGTTGTGGTACCCCATGTTGAACTCGATCGTAGCAAGGGCCACGGGAGTCAACATGAGCATCCACGCTAATCCTATGTGTCACTGGCCTGGGTAGTGGGCCTTTTACCTCACAAAAACCCCCCACCTGCAAAACAGAGCAGAAAAATATGTGGCCCCCACGGGGACCCATAATATAGTCCAGATGCATGATGTGCAAGCAGAGATAAACATGATATGCAAGCAGAAAATAAACATGCAAACATATATACGAAATATAGACATAAAAAAAACAAATAAACACCCAATAAAATAAAACAAACAAAGGCTAGGATCGACTTGCTTAGGTAATCCCCAGCAGAGTCGCCAGCTGTCGCACGCTCGCGAAAAATGAACAGAGTCGCCACCAATATATTTATCCCATAAGGGAAAGGAATATCAGAAAACCTAGCAAAGGAAGGAACAGGGTCTTGCGACCAGAGAATAGGGTACGGGAGTCGGTTACGCAAGGGGAAGGTATTAGCACCCCTCGCGCCCATCGTACTCGATGGTATCCACCTATGTTTGTTTCTATCTAAAGGGTGTGTACTATGTCTATGTCTACATGTGAAATGAATGCAAAAGAAATACGGGGAAAAAAAGGAATATTTACAAATGTGCTCGTTCAAGCCCCGCGACTTGATGCCTACGTATCCTTTTCAGGAATCAGAGCGCCGTAGTTCGGCTCACATGTTTCTGTTTGTTTTTGTGTTTTTTAGTTGGGCGGAGTTAACGCTCGCGCTCTTGCATAAGGGGACAGCCTAGGATGCAATGGAACGGAGATAACAATGCCCTTAAGAAAAGAGAGAAGAGAGAGAGTTTGAGTGTTTCGAGGAAATCCCTAAAGCAAGGGAAACTCGAGTTACTCTATGGTTTGTGTTTTATAGAAGTTGGGAACTTACGCCTGAATGGGACCCTAAAGCAAGGGAGATCCAAGCACTCGAACATTCCCTAAAGCAAGGGATGTTCAAGCTTCCATTCCCTTTTTAAGATTTTCACTTTGATTATTAATGTTTTTTAAGTGTTTTCTTTGTATTTTTTATGGGGAATTTATTCAAGTATTTGTTAGGTGGATTAAAGTTGTAAAAAGAAAAGAAATGATAAAGGGGAGACTAGCCTAATTTCTAAGCCTAATTGTTATTCTAATTCTAATAGAAAGGAACAAAATCTATTTAAGCATCTCACAATATAAGAAAAGTATCCGCAAAAGGAAAAGAAATGAAATCTAAACTATTCATGAAAATTATTTACAAGCAAATTCGTTTTTATTCATGTTAGAAACTATTTATTTATATGGTTTATCAACCAATTAAAACTCAAAGGAAACAACACTTAAAAGATTCAATTAAAAGAAAATAAAAAAAATCTAAAAGTCTAATTGAATGGAAAATGTTTTTGTCATCATTTTTTTTTTAAGTAAAAACTCAATTAGTTGCAAAAAGGAATTAAAAGAAAATCAATTTGATTGTTGTTTTTGTTATAGCAAAGGGGGTACAGAAGTAATTTCAAAATGAACTAAAAATTAATTAAAGCAGATTGGGCCAGGAAAAAAAAAGGGGTGAAGATAGTAGTCTGCGTACAAGCCCAGTCTCACGTGTGGTGGTGCGCTAGCAGTTAGGGTGTACAATCCGGAAAATTTCCAGGCCCAGCACGCGCCAAGGCCCAATGCCTTTGGTTCTTCATTTCAGTTATTCTCAATTCTATTTCATTCTATTATAGCATTATTCAGTTTTATTACATGGTTTTTTTTATTAATAACGTAACATGCATGTGTATCATGGTGCATCAATTGGTCATGGCTTATTAAAACACTAAATGATAAAAGCTCACCAACCAATCAGAGTAGAGCACGTCACGTTCCAATCATTTGGAGAAAAACAAGAAATCACAAAAAACTGGGAAGGACAACCAATACGCATATGCCACACGAGCAAAACGACGTGAGAAGACTTCAAAGCAAACAGACGCCGGAGCAGAGCTCCGATCGTCTTCTCCGGCCAACCTAAGGCGGAGACAGACCAAAATTTCCAGAAACTTGCAAGATTACCCTCACTCCACTCGAAATTTCACGCAAAACACGAATATAGCCTCGGTTTTCGTTGATTCTCGCTCTAACAGCCTAAACGAGCCGCATCTCAAAACCCTAAGCAATGCAACTTTCACAGAAACGCACACTGAACATAACCACGTGATTCATATTGCTCATAAAGCTCAAACAAATGACCTTAATCATTCAAACAGCAATTAATTCGAGCAAAACAGATCCAGTTGTTAAGCATATATGAGATGCGTAAGTATGCGATTGCACGACGGTAAACATGCAGAGGAGTTGGAGGAACTACTTACCTGTTCAATTCTTGATCTGAGTAGAGAGTTCTTCACAGCTATACTCCTCCGCTCCCTTTAAATCTTGATGATGAAGTACGTAAATATGGATCCGGAAGCTTGCTCTTCCCTGCTAAGATGTGTTAGCGCTGATAACTCTCGCAAGATAACGGACGAAGGTGCACTGATGGTGATGATCCAGATCTCTTCGTGTGAGGCTGCGGTGGTGGATGATGCAGCGCAGGGAGTGGTTTGGATGACGATGGAAATCGGTGGAGGTCGGCGGTGGTTGTGGTGGTCGTTGATCATAGTTAGTTACAGAGTTTGGTATGGTGGTTGGTGAAGAGGGAAAGAGGGAGTAGGGAGAATGGGAAGAGAGTATTTGGAGTGAAGGAAAGTGTGAGTGTGAGAGTTTATGAATCGTGAGTGGATTTGGAGAGTGAGGAGAGGGTTTTTGGAATGGGAGAGTGTAAAAATGAGAGCTATGCACAGTTCCTTATATATGGCAAATGATTGGAGCTTGAGCCAGCTTTCTTGAGTGTGGGACTTGAAGTGTAGTTTGCAGTAAGTTTCTTTTTCATTTCTTTAATGTGGGACTTCTATGGATGTGTATGTTGTAGTTGTTGCTTTTCAATGCTTAATGAACAAGTATGCCATATGGAGCAAGTCCCTTCATGCCTTTTCATAATTCAGTAGCTTGCATGGCTATGTGTGGCAATGTGATGGTATTTGTGAAACAAAATCATGCATTATGCTGCAGCCATGTTCAGCAACAAAACCATGTCCATGCCCCACTTTATATGCTCATATCTCATACCATGGTCCTTCAATCGGCTCACACTTATGCTCAAATGGAAGAGGTCATGGAGTAGTACAATATTGGTGTTAGAAGTATCTCAAAATGAGGCCTAGGAGTGTGAGAAAAATAGTCTTGAACTCATGCAATTCCCACTGCACACGCCTAACAAGGTGCTGTCCCGCGCGTACGGTCAGATTGTAACTTTGTGAGGGTGGTACTTTGAGCCTCTCTATCTTGATCAATACATGTCCAAAATTAGTGATACTGGGCTCCATATGTTAGACGCTGGCCTAAGGATCTAGAGGGGGGGGGTGAATAGATCCAACACAGTTTTTCCGGGATTTTTACAGACTATAGCGAAAGCGGTTCTGAATCGACTTGCGTCTATTCCGGACCGCTATTGCAAAGGGTTATATGTGTTACAAAACCACAAGATATTCGAAATTCCGGATAAGGAGATATGCTATCGAATCAATACTTGTCACAACTGAAAATCAATTAACTTCTAGATTGACAAACTTTGATTTACAATGCAGTAAGGTGAATTAAACAAATAGACAAACACTTGGTGACAATATTCAAATTGATGCTAATTCAAGATGTGGTGAATTGTGATGTTTATGCAGAACTTTTAATTCACAATTTTAACACTTGAATCATTGATCAATTTAGCAATTATACCAATTATGAACAGAATGTAAAATGAAAAAGTAAAAGCGACAAGAACACGATATTTGTTTAGGCAGTTCGTCGATCGTCCTCGCTACGACTACGTCTGCCCCCAATTCCAAATTGAAATTGGGTAATCTTTCATTAATGTTGAAAGTAGTATATACAAAGAAGATAACAAAGCGATAAACGATAAACCAATTATGTCGATCCTTTGATTCTTCTTCCCCCTTAATCTTGACCAAGATCAAGGTTATCCAAGAGCTTCACTTCGATTCCCTTCTGCAGTGTCTTGATTCCTTGAACTCCCCGTTCCTCAATCGTTACACTCAGCCGAATCCTCAATGAACGCCTCTTGATAAAAACCCCCAAGAACCACCCGTCGTGGAGGACAAAACCCGCAGATTTTATTCACCAACAAACCCCACAAACCTTCACCCACTAGGAATCTTCAATTCCGTTCCATGGACGTTATCGAACTCATCACTAACCCGCAACGCAAGAATGATTATGTGTAATTGTGTTGGAGATGATGAAGAACGAAGATGAGAAGCGTTTGTGTATCTTTCAGTCGTTGGTGTGTTGAATAATTACCCTTGCACAATATATATATGATTGCATAACAGTTAGAACCAAGAAAAACTGATTTTTGAACTTTCTTGATCAATTAGGTCGACCACTTGTAGTGCTTAGGTCGACCTAACAGAGCTTGCAGAATTTTGCTCCCAGTTAGGTCGACCTGTTGAAGGAGTAGGTCGACCAGAATCCTCTTCTGATGCATTCTGGGGACATTTTCACAGATTAGGTCGACCTAGTTGATGTGTAGGTCGACCTAACAGGCTGGTATGTGGAATTCATCAATTTAGGTCGACCTAAATGATGTGTGGGTCGACCTAGCAGGAGTATATGAATTTTTCTCCATTTTAGGTCGACCTGGGTTGATGGTAGGTCGACCTAACTGCTGCTTTTCTGCATTCTTCTTGTTTTGCTTGTGTTGAGTCAACCTTTAAACATGTAAACATAATGGGTTGACCTATGAGTGATCAATGCTTGCTTTTCTTTAAGTTTTCTGCTTCCGTCTTGTTGTTTGAATGCTTATTTGAGTTTGCCATGAATCAAAAACATCTTTGAGTGTAATCTTGTATTCACATACTCCCCCTTTTTGATGATGGCAAACCATTCGTCTAAGCTTTGGAAGTAAATGATAAAGACTCAACAGAGCTCCCCCGTACATCCAGCATCTATCTCTCAACAGGGCAATCTCTCAACAAAGCTCCCCCGTACATCCAGCATCTATCTCCCCCTTTGTCAACATCAAAAAGAGAAAACAGGAGAATAGAAGAGTAACAGGAGGACCATAGATAACAATGCTAGCATGTACAGTATAGTAGATAAAAGGTAGTTAATGATAGCATGAGACACATATGTGAGCAAGAACAGTTTTTATGCATGAAGTCACTATAAGCATGTTAATTGATAGCATATTATAGTATCAATATTATTTTTGGAAGTGAACAACGATTACGTTACCGCTTTTTCAATATGACGCCTGGCTTGATGATGAACTACCTTTATGCTAAGAAAAATGTTAGCAAGAAAGATATATATATACATAAAGTAAAGAAATAATATTAAGAGAAAACAAACGTAATTAGCCCAAATTAGAGATATCGAGTATCCCTAATTCCCTACGAATGTTGAAGTATTGCTCCGTTGCTAGAGGTTTGGTGAAGATGTCAGCTAGTTGCTTCTTGCTTTCTACATGTTCAAAAGTAACGTCTCCTTTCTCTACATGATCTCGTAGAAAGTGATGCCTTATTTCAATATGTTTGGTACGTGAGTGTAAGACAGGATTTTTACTCAAGTTTATGGCGCTTGTGTTGTCGCACATGATAGGTATGCGATCAAGCTTAATACCAAAGTCAAGAAGTTGTTGCTTGAGCCATAATATTTGTGCACAGCAGCTTCCAGCAGCTACATATTCTGCCTCAGCAGTGGATAATGCAACCGATACTTGTTTCTTACTATGACAACTTATCAATGAGTTTGAGAATAGATGACACGTTCCACTAGTGCTTTTTCTATCGGATTTGCAGCCGGCAAAATCTGAATCGGAGAATCCTACCAAATGACACTCATTTCCTTTTGGATACCATAGGCCATATGTAGTAGTTCCACGTAAGTATCGCAGAATTCTTTTGACGGCTTTCAAGTGAGATTCTTTTGGGCAAGATTGATATCTTGCACACATACACACACTAAACATAATGTCTGGTCTTGAGGCAGTAAGATACAATAGTGAACCTATCATTCCTCGGTATAATTTCACATCAACCTCTTTACCTTTCTCATCTTTGTCTAGATTTGTATTTGTTGCCATAGGTGTGTCAATTTCCTTTGCTTCACTCATTCCAAATCTTTTGAGCAGCTCCGTACAATATTTAGTTTGATTCACAAACGTTCCATGACTGAGTTGCTTGATTTGTAGGCCAAGGAAGAAATTTAGCTCACCCATGAGACTCATCTCAAATTCACTCTGCATAAGCTTAGAAAAGTCTTTGACAAGTTTTGCATTAGTCGACCCAAATATAATATCATCTACATAAATTTGGACTAAGAGAATATCCTCATCTTTTCTTTTAATAAAGAGAGTAGTGTCAACTTTACCTCTAAAGTACCCTTGACTAAGGAGAAATTTGCTCAAACGTTCATACCAAGCCCGAGGGGCTTGTTTAAGACCGTATAGAGCACGTTTCAGCTTATAGACATGAGTTGGATACATGTAATTTTCAAAGCCGGGTGGCTGAGCAACATAGACTTCTTCATTAATATAGCCATTTAGAAAGGCACTCTTAACATCCATTTGGAATAGTTTGAAGTCTTTAGAACAAGCATAAGCAAGTAAGAGGCGAATAGCTTCGAGACGTGCTACAGGAGCGTATGTCTCTTCATAATCAATACCTTCCTCTTGATTATAACCTTGGGCAACTAATCTAGCTTTGTTTCTAGTAATAACACCGTTTTCATCAAGTTTGTTACGAAAAAACCCATCTAGTGCCTATTACTTGATGATCTCCCGGATGAGGGACTAAGTCCCAAACATCATTCCGTTTAAATTGGTTTAATTCTTCTTGCATGGCCATTAGCAAATGCTCATCAAGTAATGCATCCTTAGCGTTTTTCGGCTCAACTTGTGAAACAAAAGCAAAATGATGACAGAAGTTACTTATCTTTGAGCGTGTTGTAACGCCCCTTGAGATGTCTCCTATTATATTGTCAATTGGATGGTCTTTCACGTTTGTCCAGGCTTTGGGAAGTTCTTCATTGTTTGAGATGCTTTCTTTTTCATTTTCATTGTGAGACTCATCTTTCTCTCTCTCAGCATCTTTCTTTACAATACTTTCATCCTCATCTTCCTTATCCTTGACAATGTCTTCAGTGGATGGACCTGCATCATTAAATGAAAGACCTTTCTCGACATATTTTGCATAAGATTCATCAAAAGAAACGTGTACTACACTTCCTTTACCAAGTATGGCTCCCCGATTGTTATCTCCATAGGTGACATACCCCTTTTTCTTTGCTTGAAACTCAACGAAAAGAGATAGGTCTCCAGTCATGTGTCTTGAACATCCACTATCAAGGAACCACAACCTTTCGGCAATGTCAAGACACTTTTCCTGCAGGATTAATTTAAGGAGGGAGGTCCCCAATTTTCATTGGGTCCTTGGTAGTGAGTACACAATTTGTTGCACTTAGGCAACCATTGAAATACTCCTTTAGGAACTAAAATTCTCCTAAATTTGCATTTTTCAATGGTATGTCCCTTTTTGCAACAATAATGACAGGTAATATGATGAGAATATGGAGTTTTGCTAGTTGATACTTTTGGTACAAAAGTGTATTTACTATATAAAGGAGTATACGATCTTTTGAACTTGTTTGGATCAACCGCAAAAGTCACTTTTGGTTGTAGAGCCTTGTCTAACTTGGCTTTTAGATCTCTCACTTCTTTTTGCCAAATGTGACATGTCTCACAACCAAACCATGATGTGGGATCTATTTCAACTTTATCCTTTTGAATGTCTAGCATAGATTGTTTTAAAGCTTCCATATCCTTTTCGGTTTTCTCAATTTTTGATTCAAGATATGAAAATATTTTCTTATTTGAGGCCAAAAGTTTGAAAGCTTTAATTGCATCTCTATGTAATTCTTCAAAAGCAAGTTTTAGTTGAGAATGAGATACCTTATCTACGAGTTCAGGTTTAAGATGACTTACAGCTTTCTTTTTCTTGTTTTGATGAGCCATGAAACATAGGTTTGCTGATTCTTCTTCATCGCTTGATGAGCTTTCACTAGATGAATCACTTTCCCATGCTATGTAAGCTCTTTTAGATTTGTTATGACCTTTGCTTTGGTTCTTCTCCTTTTCTTTCTTAAGATATGGACAATCCGGTTTGTAGTGACCGGCTTTCCCACAATTGAAGCAAAGACCTTTGATCTTTCCTTTGTTGTCGTCATCTTGTTTGAACATGTTTGATTGCTTTCTATAGTTGATCAAGCCTTTGTCGGAATGTTTTGCTCCATTTTTCTTTAGATATTTGTTGTATCTTCGCACAAACAGTCCCATTTCCTCATCATCGGAGTCTTCGTCATCACTTGTGTCACTATCCTTTGGCTCTCGTTTTGAGGTCTTGGAGCTCGAAGCTTTTAGAGCTATTGACTTCTTCTCTACCTCTTTCTCCATGTTCTTTTCTTTCTTTGTCCTCTTCTCATGCATGTCAAGGCATTTAAGATGCTGTTCATGTTCCTCTAGTTTACCAAAAAGAGTGGTAATGTCTAAAGTGTTGAGATCATTTGCTTCCTTAATTGCTGTAACTTTGGGTTGCCATTCCCTGTTCAAACACCTTAAGATTTTGTTAGTAGCAACTGCATTGGAAACAGGTCTATCAAGAGAATTTAATCGATTTTTCAGGTGAACGAATCTTTTCTGCATACTTTCGATGGTTTCACCATCTTCCATGTGAAAAAGTTCGAACTCTTGAGTTAGCGTATTGATCCTAGCTAGTTTGACATCATCCGTTCCCTCGTGGGCAACTTGCAATGTGTCCCACATAGCTTTAGCTGATCTACAATGGGAAACGCGATAGTATTCATCAACTCCTAGAGCTGAGATTAGAATGTTTCTCGCTTTCCAATCGTATGCATATTTCTTTTCATCTTCAGCATTCCAAGTATCTTCTGGTTTTGGAACAACTGCACCAGCTGCATTTGTCATGGTGATCTGGAATGGACCATTGACAATAGCTGTCCAGATGTTCCTATCAATTGCATTGATATGGACACACATACAATCCTTCCAATAGCCGTAGTTTTCGCCGTTGAAAACTGGAGCTCTATTATGAGCCCCTTTAGGTCCGGAAGCCATCTTTCCAATAAGTGTTTCACGTAGCACGGAATAAACCAGAGCTCTTGATGCCACTTGTTAGACACTGGCCTAAGGATCTAGAGGGAGGGTGAATAGATCCAACACAGTTTTTCCGGGATTTTTACAGACTATAGCGAAAGCGGTTCTGAATCGACTTGCGTCTATTCCGGACCGCTATTGCAAAGGGTTATATGTGTTACAAAACCACAAGATATTCGAAATTCCGGATAAGGAGATATGCTATCGAATCAATACTTGTCACAACTGAAAATCAATTAACTTCTAGATTGACAAACTTTGATTTACAATGCAGTAAGGTGAATTAAACAAATAGACAAACACTTGGTGACAATATTCAAATTGATGCTAATTCAAGATGTGGTGAATTGTGATGTTTATGCAGAACTTTTAATTCACAATTTTAACACTTGAATCATTGATCAATTTAGCAATTATACCAATTATGAACAGAATGTAAAATGAAAAAGTAAAAGCGACAAGAACACGATATTTGTTTAGGCAGTTCGTCGATCGTCCTCGCTACGACTACGTCTGCCCCCAATTCCAAATTGAAATTGGGTAATCTTTCATTAATGTTGAAAGTAGTATATACAAAGAAGATAACAAAGCGATAAACGATAAACCAATTATGTCGATCCTTTGATTCTTCTTCCCCCTTAATCTTGACCAAGATCAAGGTTATCCAAGAGCTTCACTTCGATTCCCTTCTGCAGTGTCTTGATTCCTTGAACTCCCCGTTCCTCAATCGTTACACTCAGCCGAATCCTCAATGAACGCCTCTTGATAAAAAACCCCAAGAACCACCTGTCGTGGAGGACAAAACCCGCAGATTTTATTCACCAACAAACCCCACAAACCTTCACCCACTAGGAATCTTCAATTCCGTTCCATGGACGTTATCGAACTCATCACTAACCCGCAACGCAAGAATGATTATGTGTAATTGTGTTGGAGATGATGAAGAACGAAGATGAGAAGCGTTTGTGTATCTTTCAGTCGTTGGTGTGTTGAATAATTACCCTTGCACAATATATATATGATTGCATAACAGTTAGAACCAAGAAAAACTGATTTTTGAACTTTCTTGATCAATTAGGTCGACCACTTGTAGTGCTTAGGTCGACCTAACAGAGCTTGCAGAATTTTGCTCCCAGTTAGGTCGACCTGTTGAAGGAGTAGGTCGACCAGAATCCTCTTCTGATGCATTCTGGGGACATTTTCACAGATTAGGTCGACCTAGTTGATGTGTAGGTCGACCTAACAGGCTGGTATGTGGAATTCATCAATTTAGGTCGACCTAAATGATGTGTGGGTCGACCTAGCAGGAGTATATGAATTTTTCTCCATTTTAGGTCGACCTGGGTTGATGGTAGGTCGACCTAACTGCTGCTTTTCTGCATTCTTCTTGTTTTGCTTGTGTTGAGTCAACCTTTAAACATGTAAACATAATGGGTTGACCTATGAGTGATCAATGCTTGCTTTTCTTTAAGTTTTCTGCTTCCGTCTTGTTGTTTGAATGCTTATTTGAGTTTGCCATGAATCAAAAACATCTTTGAGTGTAATCTTGTATTCACACCATAGACAGAGGACAAGGCAAAGAGTAGTTTAGAACCAAGCTTGTTCAAGATAATGGCTTGTGGAGGAAGAAAAAGGCATTGACATTTGGCCCACCATGTGTTTGCTGAAATGCATACGTGTGCCTTGAGAATCTGCCTTGGCTGCCTGCAGGATTTGACCAGTGTTGGGGCACTACTTTGAAGGCTTGCATCTCACTCAATACTTGTTCAATTGACCCAATTCTTGTTTCAATGGATAGAGGGGATGGCAAGGAAGAGATACATACCAAGTTTGAATTCATGGCACTTCTGTAGAGCTCTAAAAATGGCTGGAGATTTGGCATGCCATGTGTTTGTGAAAATGCCAGGTCATGACCTGACTTGTGACCTGGAATATGACTTGGTTCAAAAGAGTTTCCAGCAACTTCACACCACTTTAACTCTTCATACAAGCTTCAAGTGAAAAAGTGTCCAACTACAAAGTTGTTCTCCTCCATGAGAGGAACAACTTTGATGTTGGAAATTTTTCCAGAAAATGCCATTTGCCACGTGTAATCTGGTGCTGGAGTGGACTGCTCACCAAGATTTAGAGCATCAAAATTTTTTCTAAGTGTTGGAAATTGTCTTTTTACTATTTTTCCCAACTTTTTGCCAAACTCCCCATTCCTCGACTTTTCTTGACCGATTTTCCACCAAAAGTCAATATCTGAATAATTCTTCCGATTTTGACCCAAAAGTCAACTGTTCTGATTTTTCCGACTATTGATGAAATTCCCGATTAAATCTCTTCTAGCCAAATCCAGTCACACAAACACATCCACACAGTCAGTATGAGAATCTTTTCACACATAGGAGCCATTCCTGATTAAATGTTGACCATGTCATACCCCAAATTTGTCCTACCCTTTAACTTCTAACTGGCTTAGGCTTTGCATTCACGTACATACATCACTTAGGTCATAATCCATACCCATGCATTCATATCATAGGTGTTATTCCAGGGCTAGCAAGAAATAGCTCCATTGCAAAGAAGTTTGATCAGAGAATGAGAAAACTGAGGTATAATCATGTGGCTCTATGTTCATTGAAGTCCTCCTAGATTGGGGTTTCTCTCTGCTTCAAATCAGGGCATTGACTAGAGGGTACAAGCTTGCAAATCATCTGGTTCTTTAAATCAGGGTTTCTTTGACCAAAGTCAACCAGTTGACTTTCTGGTCAACATTTAATCAGAAGTGGCTTCTATGTGTGGAAAACTTCTCATACTGACTGTGTGGATGTGTTCGTTTGACTGGATGCGAGTGGAAGAGATTTAATCGGGAATTTCATCAATAGTCGGAAAAATCGGAACAGTTGACTTTTGGGTCAAAATCGGGAAAATTATTCAAATATCGACTTTTGGTGGAAAATTGATCAAGAAAAGTCGAAGAAGGGATAAAATCGGGAGTTCGACAAAAAGTTGCCAAAATAGAAAAATGACAAAAATGGAGAGTTTCAACACTTAGAAAATATTTTGGCATTTTGAATCTTGATGAGCAGTCCACTTCAGCCCTGATTTACACGTGGCAAACGGAGTTTTTGGAGAAAGGTCCCAACATGAAAAATACTCAGATCATGGCATACTACAACTCTCTAGTTGGAAGTTTTCTCATTAGAGGCTTGGTTGAAGAGATAAAAGGGTTGGAAGTTGGGAGAAACACACTGAATCCAAGTCATGACACTTAGGAAAATTTTGGGCACGCGTGAACATTCCATCAAACACGTGGCGTGCCAAATTCAAGACCGATCATAGAGATATAAAAGAGTCTTTGAAATGCAACATTGGTATGTTTCTATTCTCCCCCATGTGCTTTTTCCAATGAGACAAGAATCGAGTCATTTGGACAAATATTGAAACGATTGCAAGCTTCCAAAGTCACGTCCTCGCAAGACAAATGTTACACATCCGGCTGGGCAGAGATTCAAGTCACGCACGCAACCTTACCACAAACACCTGGCGTGCTACTTTGGACATCAAATTTAAGACTCTACAAATCTTCATCGGGAGTCATCTTGGTATCAAATTGCTCTTTTCCATGAGCTCTTTCCAACGAACCATAAATGGAGACCATTGAATAAGTGTAGTCCAAGATAGGGAGACTCAAAGTCATACCCTGGGCTAGTCACGTTTTTGCCAAGGTCAGAGCCATAGCCAGGTCACACACGCAGATAGTGAGCAGTGGCATGTCACCACTTTGCAAGCAATTTCTGAATAGGCTACAGGGGTATTCTCTCAAAACTTCCAACGTGAAAGGCGCTCTATGCCATGCCCTCTTCGAACTTATACCAAGATTGAAGTGTTTGGTGGTTTGTATCTAGAGTTATTGATGCACAAAGTTGGTGCCATGCAGTTTTTAATGAACAACATATGAGATATCTTGCAGCATATCCATTTCTCCAAATACTACACAACCCTTGTTCAGAAAGATTGAGAAAAGATAAGCTACTACACGACACACCACACCTATCATACACCTCACACACCATTATAAATACCAAGTTCCTTCACAAATCACGACACACTTTCATTTCTCCATTTTCAGTTTTCACATCACAAACTCATACACTCTCTTCTCTCTTCTTCCCATTCTACACTCTTTCTCTTCACATTCTCCCTCTCTCTCAGTTCTCTCTCTTCTCCCTCAACCAACTCCGGCCACCCTAACCTCCCCTCTTAACCAACTCCGGCCACCCTAACCTCCCCCTCAACCACCTCCAACTTCCATAACAAACCGTGAAACTACCACCATCATCACTGTGCAACTACCACCATCATAACCGTGCAACCACCACCTTCACGCCGCGACTACCTCCATCATCATCCTCAAGATTCGGCAATCCATGTCTACACCAACGTTCTGCTGATTTTCAAGTAAGGGAAAGCTGCTTGTAGAGACTTCTTGTTCGTTTGGATTCAAGACCTCATCAGGTGAATCTCTGAAACTTCCTCAGCATCTTAGATCGTGTGTAGTAGATCATGTAGTTGGCTTGCACATATGAGTTCTTGTTACTTCTTGAAGTATTTTCGATTTATATGAAATGCTGGCTGTTGGAATGTTTAAATTGCACATGTGAACTTTGTATGTGGAAGTGATTGTAGCGGTATATTCAGTTTAGGTCGAGATACATTTTCATGGAGGTAGAGTTTATCGTGTACGCTTCGGTTCATGAGTTAGATAGAAAAGCAGAAGAAACTAATTGCAGATCTGAACTCATAGCGAAAAACCGAGTCGGAAGACGTTGGTCTCGTCTTGTTCTGGGCGTTCTTGTTCATCGCCGGTGACTGAGGCGCCGGAGAAGGAGACCGGAGGAATCTCCGGCGGCCGTTGGTTTAGTTTTCTGTTTCAGCGCTTTTGCTTACGTGGCGCTTGATGACTGGTTGTGTTTGTTTAAATAATCCTTTTGTCTTATATGCAATGATTGGGAACGTATGGTGGCTTATCCTGATTGGTTGATGTAGTTTGTGTCCTCACATGACTTAAAAAGGGAATCTGACCGGTTGATAATATTTTGTGCAATAGTCTGTGTCACGTTTTTGTACATGGAAATAAATAAATGCTGATAAAAATGACTGAAGAAGAATGCGTATTGGGCCAGGTACGTTTGGGCCCTCACCATTTTCGGAGTCACACTCCTTCATTGCTAGTATACACGTTTGTAGCTTAGTCTGGGCCTTAGCGCAAGATGTTGTTTCCACCCCCATTTTTAAGCCCAGTTTTGCTTGTACATGATATTAGTTCATTCTGAAAATACTTTTGCACCCCCTCTGCTGTGAATAAACGATAAAAATGATTTTTCTTTCTTTTATTCTTTGGCATATTAATTGTTTTTTCTTCTTAAATAAAATTGATAAAAAAATAGTTTTTGACTAATTAGAATTTTAGGAATATTGTTTTCTTTTAATTAGATTTCTTAATCGGTGATTTCCTTGATTTTTGATTGGTTAATAAACCATAAGAAATAAGTAGTTTTTAGTTTAATTCTTGAAAATAGTTTTACACAAAAGCCATAAAACAAATAATAGTCTTTCTTAGATTAATTCAAATTAGACTCTTGCATAAACAAAAATGATATAGTTTGTGAATAATTCTCATAATTGTTTTGGGTTATTGTATAGATTTAACCCTTTTCTTTTGTGAATATTTCCATTGTGAATTGTCTAAAATGCCCTTGGTCTTTAATTGAGTTTTGATCCATTTAATTGCTTTCTCTTTTAGAATTCATACAACATAGAATATATAAATTAGAAATAGTTCCCCTTTTGCATTCTTTTTCTTTTACAACCATAAAACATTAATAAATACTTGAATAAATTCCCCATAAAAAATACAAAGAAAATACTTAAAACACTAATAATCAAAGTGAAAATCTTAAAAAGGGAATGGAAGCTTGAACACCCCTTGCTTTAGGGAATGTTCGAGTGCTTGGATCTCCCTTGCTTTAGGGAACCATTCGGGCGTAAGTTCCCACTTCTAAAAAACACAAACCATAGAGCAACTCGAGTTTCCCTTGCTTTAGGGATTTCCTCGAAACGCTCAAACTCTCTCTCTTCCCTCTCCTTTCTTAAGGGCATTGTTATCTCCGCTCCATTGCATCCTAGGTCGATCCCCTATGCAAGAGCGCGAGTGTTAACTCCGCCCGACTAAAAAACACAAAAACAAACAGAAAATCTTTAGCCGAGCTACGGTAACTCTGATTCCTGAAAAGGATACGTAGGCAGCGGGGTAGGGCCCGTGCGAGTACAATTCTTTATTTTCCCTACATTCTGCATTCATTCACATAGACATAGACATAGTACACACCCTTTAGATAGAAACAAACATAGGTGGATACCATCGAGTACGATGGGCGCGAGGGGTGCTAACACCTTCCCCTTGCGTAACCGACTCCCGTACCTTGATTCTCTGGTCGCAAGACCTTGTTCCTTCCTTTGTTAGGTTTTCTGGTATTCCTTTCCCTTATGGGATAAATATATTGGTGGCGACTCTGTTCATTTTTCGCGAGCGTGCGACAGCTGGCGACTCTGCTGGGGATGTTGCTAGACCTGTTGCTGGTCCATCCTTAGTGAGTCGATCCTAGCCTGCGTTTGTTTGTTTATTTACTGGGTGTTTACTTGTTTTATGTCTATATCTTGTATATGTGTTTGCATGTTTATTTTCTGCTTGCATATCATGTTTATTTTTGCTTGCACATCATGCATATGGATTATATTCTGTGTTCCTTGGGGTCTTCTGTTCTGTTTTGCAGGTGGGGGGTTTTGTGAGGTAAAAGGCCCACTACCCAGGCCAAGTGACACATAGGATTAGCGTGGATGCTCATGTTGACTCCCGTGGCCCTTGCTACGATCGAGTTCAACATGGGGTACCACAACTGGGCGAGGTTCTTTCATGGAACACTATGTCTGGCACCCTTGCTGCCACAAACATTTTGTACCCCATGGGAACTGTAGACCCTAGTGACCATTAGGGACCACCTGTCCGTGTCTAGAATTCATACCCGTAAGTTTGGGGTGGGACAGGATACTAGCCTTCATCATACCCTGATTTCCATTTTGCAATCTGAAGCCGGAATTTTGAACCTGCCACATTCAGTATTACCCAGTTATTCAGAGTTGCGAGGGACATTCAGTCTCTCACTATATCACACACATGACACATGACACATCATGCTATTGCATCCACCTCACTTCATTCGTGGAGAATCCTAAAGTCTATTTCCAAAATAAAAAAGGATGTGTATACTCTTTTGGCAAAAAAAAAAAACAAAAAAAAAAAAGAAAAGAAAAGAAAAGAAAAGAAATAGTGAAAAGACTTTTAGGATTCTCCCAATGAAATGCATTCCGCCATATCATTTAACATGCATGTTCATTTATTTTCAGGAACTTTTGGCTTTGTCTCCGACCAACATATGGCCACACCAATGAAGACTGTTAGACGCAACCCCTCTTATTCTTTCCTGAATCCGAATCTGGATTCCATTGGGTGTTTACCAAAGAAGATTACGCCAGATGAGACAACCAACTTCAGAAAGGAATATGGGTACATTCTGAGCCTTCTCAAGATGCCGTTCACCAAGTACGAGCAAGAGGGAGTTCATACTTTGCTTCAGTTCTATAATCCTTCCCTCCGCTGCTTCACGTTCACCGACTACCTCTTGGTTCCTACATTGGAAGAGTATTCCCTATTTCTTGGCCTCCCTATAAAGAAGGAAGTGCCATACTATAGCACCATGAAGGCCCCCGATTCCATTGAAATTGCTAAGGCTCTTTATTTGAGCAAGTCAGTCGTGGAAGCAAACCTCACCAAGAAGGGAGGAGGTTTCGGTTTTTGCATGGAGTTTCTGGTTAAAAGGGGTTGTGAGGCTGCTGAAGCAAAGGAATGGGACACATTTAGGGCTATCTTGGCTCTAAGTATATATGGCATCGTGATGTTCTCAGACGTTCCTAATTTTGTTGACATGAATGCAATTCATATGTTCATCTTGCAGAATCCGGTTCCTACGCTTTTGGGGGATGTTTACCACTCCATTCATCACAAGAATGGTCAGAAGGGAGGTAAGGGAGGTCTGGTTAGATTCTGTGCTCCGTTGTTATACCGATGGTTCAGGTCACATCTACCTGAGCATGGAGCTTTCGTTGATAGTAGGCACACATCTAAATGGGCTGAAAGGATTATGGGGCTGAGGGCTAAAGATATTGTCTGGTACAATAGCGCTTTAGATGACAAGGAAGTTATTATGAGTTGCGGAAAATTCAAAAACGTACCTCTCATGGGTCTTAGGGGCGGAATCAACTATAACCCCGTCTTGGCCAGAAGAACGTTTGGATATGCTTTTATCAGTCCACCTGAGCAAACAGAGATAGCTGAGAACATTTTCTATCATGTGGTCACCGACAATGGGCAGATGGCAGAAGCTGTACAAGCCTGGAAGAGTATTTGTTGGAGAGATAAGAAACATTTTGGTCAGCGAGATTGTGCTACTTATGAGGATTATACTAAGTGGATCGAGTCTGTGGTTGCTGTTCAAGGGATGCCTTTTCCTCCTAAGGACCCCTTGTACCCTCCCTCTGGTAAACAACCCAACATTGTTTCCATGCCCTGCTATAATCAAACTGTTGAGCAGAATCGGAAATTGACTGAACAAATGGAAACAATGCAAGTGAAGATGAATACTGATAGGCAGGAGAAGCTTTCTGCTCTTCATAAGTTGAAAATGAGAGAAACAGAGCTTGAAGAATTGTATGCTAAAGGAAGTACTTCTCAGAAGAGGCCAAGAATGACTGTGAATTCTAAAGCTAATGAAACTCAAGAGAGGAAGATCAAAGAGCATTATGAGGATCAGTTGGCGGAATTGACAAAGAGGCTCCAAATCCAGACTGATATAGCCAAATTTGAGAAAGCCCGTCGAAAGAAAGCAGACAAGCTCCTTCTGGAACGTCAGGCAAGGATTGAGGGGTGTTATGAAGAGATTCGCAAGTTGAAGGGTCGAGTGGAAGAAAAGGGGCAGAGTGATGCTCAAGCTCAAGAGGAAGCCAGAGGTTGGGAATTGAGAAGCCGTTACTTGGAGACCATGCATTTCAGAAAAGACCTATTGATTCAAGAAGTTGTTAAAAGACCAACCCATGCTGAGACCAAAAAGCTGTTTGAAGAAATGAAGGCTTGGAGCTATAAGAACATTGGAGATAGCCCACTTCGTCATTTGGACATGGGAGATCCTGCTTAGTATTGGTTTTTGTTATAGAATCACCACCAGTCTTGTTGGATGGGGTTCTTATTTCCATTTTCTGTATTGTTGGCTCATGAGAGCAGAATATGTTGTACTTCAAAAACTTGGTTGTGGAATTAATCGATTATGTTTCCTTATCCTGTTTGCTTATCTCGGTTGTGCTTATCTTGGTTATGCTTCACTGTCTTCTCCGTTATCTTGTGTTGTTGGTTCGAGACAAAGCTAAAAAATCTTGAAAATAATAAAACATGCACACATGCACCCATGCACTCATAGCATATTGCATTTACAGGTTTTTATCATATTCTAATTGGGGTCCCTTCCAATGCTCAGATCTCTTTCCCGACGACGAAGCTGACTTTCTTACATCCTTACCGCACCAGGAGCAACGAGAGAGTCATGGATCAATTTGAGCAGAATCGGGCTGCCCTCCGTAGGGATATGGATGTTATGGGGGAAAGAATGACCCAACTTATGGAGACTCTCCATGTTGTTGTCCAAGGACAAGAAGAGCTCAGAAAGAGCGTTGCTGGATTGATTAAGGATACTCCTACCAACTCTGCTGACGGAGGAGTAAAAACTAAAGAGATTCCTGTTGAGGGGATAGCAAAGGTAGTGGATGACCACCATGAGGTTATTGATCTTGAACATGATCTTACTGCTGAATTGACCGAGACTGCTAAGATGTATCAGGCTCTCGAAGAACGCCTTAAGGCCGTTGAGGTTGCTAAAACTTCGAGTTTCGACACCGCTGCTATGTGCTTGGTACCTGGGATTGTTATTCCCCCGAAGTTCAAGGTGCCAGATTTTGATAAGTACAAGGGAGTTACCTGCCCCGAGACTCACATTCGTTCCTACTGCCGTAAGATGGCCGCTCACGCTGATAACGAACCTCTGCTTATGCATTTCTTCCAGGACAGTCTCACTGGAGCCCCGTTAGAGTGGTATATGAAGCTCGAGAGGTCTAATGTTAGTACTTGGGGAGAACTTGTTGATGCCTTCTTGAAGCAATACCACTATAATACTGCTATGGCTCCTAGCCGTGCACAACTGCAAAATATGTCACAGAAATCTGAAGAATCTTTTAAGGAATACGCTCAGAGGTGGCGTGAACTTGCTGCTCGAGTCCAACCTCCTCTATTGGACCGAGAGTTGATTGATCTGTTTATGGGAACTCTGAAAGGGCCGTATCTTCAGCACATGGTCAGTAATACTTCTCCTTCCTTTTCGGATGTAGTCATCATTGGTGAGAGGGTTGAGAACTGTGTCAAAGCTGGTACCATTCAAGGTGTTACTAATCCTAGCAACTCAAGTGGTAATGGTAAGAAGCCGTATTCTGGGTTTGTGAAGAAGAAGGAAGGTGAGACTAGTACCGCTTCTGTTGACCAAGGCCGAGCTCCTGCATATTCTGCTGTTCCACCTCCTTATTATCCGATGCCCTATGCTGTTCCTGGTCCGTATGTCCCTCAAGCATATGTTGCTGCTCTTCCACAACCTTGGATGGCACCTCAACAGCCTTTCGTGCCACAACAACCAGCTGCTGCTCCTCAGAATCGCCAACAGAATCCTAGGCCTCAAGGTCAGAGAGGTCCACAGAGGCAAAGATACCCTGACAGGCGTATAGATCCGGTTCCCATGCCGTATGCTCAGCTTCTCCCCCAGTTGCTTGCTGGTCAATTGGTACAACTCCGTGAACTTGGACCTCCACCTAGTCCTCTCCCTCCTGGCTATGATGTTAATGCTCGATGTGAATTTCATTCAGGGGCCCCGGGCCATACTATTGAAAAGTGTAGAGCATTAAAGTATAAAGTGCAGGATCTCCTTGATGACAAGCTTATCTCATTCGCCCCTACTGGTCCTAATGTGCAGAATAATCCTATGCCTCCTCATGCTGGTGCGACCAATGCTATTGAGTTATGTGATGATCAGATCCTAGTAAGTGATGTTAATGAGGTAAGGATGCCGCTAGCAGTTGTCAGAGAATATCTTATGCAACAAAAGGTTTTGTGTGAACTACATGACTACTGTTTGCAATGTTCTTCTAACCCTGAGGAATGCACTAGGTTGAAAGAAGAAATCCAGAAACTAATGGATGAAGGTGTTCTTAGAGTGGAAAGGGTCGTTCCTGTTGAAGATGTGGCTACTCTAGAGATACCTTACTATCCCGCTGAGGTGTCAAAGAATCAGAGTACTCCTTTGGTCATTCGTGCTCCGAGTACTCCCTTGGTCATTCAGGCTCCGAGGACTCCGTTGGTTATTCAGGTTCCAAATGCTCCTTCAACTCCTCCGACCCCGTCTCTTGTTCCTTCTCCTGTGATTGATTCTAAGGCTGTTCCTTGGAGTTATAATGCCGTGTATATTCGAGGGAAGAAGTTCGAATGTCCTCCAGTGGGTAATTCGAGCATCACTAATATTACTGGCACTAGTGGCATTACCCGTAGTGGTCGGATCTTTGCTGCCCCTCCTCCGCTCCCTAAAGAGACCGATAAAGAGGCTAGTGCACAAGCAAAAGGAAAGCAAGTTGCTGTTGATCCTCCTGTAACACGTAATGCACAAGATGCCGAGCAACTCTTGAAAATCATTAAGAAAAGTGATTACAAAGTGATTGACCAACTTGATCAGACCCAAGCCAAGATCTCCATCTTGTCTCTCCTGGTGCATTCTGAAGCTCATCGTGATGCTCTGATGAAAGTTCTGGCTTCCGCTCACGTAACTCAAGACATTACCGTACCTCAGTTTGAAGGGGTTGTGACCAACATTGCTGCTGGTAATTGTTTGGGTTTTTCTGATGATGAACTCCCACCTGAGGGTAGGGCACATAACAAAGCGTTGCATATTTCCGTCAAGTGTCTGGATGCTGTGTTGTCTCGAGTTCTGATTGATACAGGCTCTTCTCTTAATGTGATGCCCAAGACTACTCTGTTTAAGCTGAGTATGGATGGGATTATGATGAGACCATGCACTATGAGTGTTAGAGCATTTGATGGTTCTAGAAGGTCCGTAGAAGGAGAAATAGATCTGCCTGTCCTGATTGGTCCTCACATGTTCTATATTGCCTTCTATGTCATGGATATAAGTCCTTCATACACTTGCCTCTTGGGTCGTCCTTGGATCCATGCTGCTGGGGCTGTGACATCTACCCTCCATCAGTGTTTGAAATTTGTTGTGAATGACAAGATTGTTGTGATCACTGGTGAAGAGGATTTGATTGTCAATAATCTGGCGTCATACCGTTATGTTGAAGTGGAGGGAGAGATACAAGAGACACCTTTTCAGGCCTTAGAGATTGTGTCGGTTGATAAACTCCCCGTGGTTGAGAATAAGAAGGAACTCGGAGCACCCCTCTCGTCTCTAAATGATGCTAAGGCCTTCTTAGAAGCTGGTACTCCCCATAGTGCCTGGGGCAAGCTGATTGATGTTCATGAGAAGCGAGACAAGTATGGCCTTGGGTATCAACCACCTTCTTCTACTCAGCTCAGCATAATTCCTGGAAAGAAGGTGATTCCCCCCATTTCTCAAGTGTTCGTCAGTGCAAGCACCAGTTCTGGAAGTCAAGTTCTCGCTGTGGATGATGATGAGGAAGAAGATCTCTCCAGATTCATTTGCCATGCTGCGCCTGGACAGGAGCTCAACAATTGGACTATCTTGGACATCCCCAGAGTCACTTTTATGGAGATGTAATTTTCTTGTTTCGATAAGTCATATGCTTCGCCCTAAGCATTTTGACCGCTTGTATAAAGAAGGGCCCCCATGTTGTTTCAATTTGTTTAATATTGAATGAAAATCATATCTTCGCATGCAATTACTGTTCCATTTCTTTCATTTTTGTTTTTACTTTAAAAACTTTTTTCAAAAAATGGCAAAGCTTTTTCTTTTTCTTTTTACGTGTTGCATTCTAAGGCATAAATCATCCATCGTGCAGATCCGGCTCGAATTTCATCAAAAATGATAATGTTACAGTTCCACGTCTTAATGTCCTTGAGAATCCAATTGACCAAGCTAACGAGGATAGTGGGGAAGATTGTGAAGTCCCTGAGGAATTGGCAAGACTTTTGAGACAAGAGGAGAAATCTACTCAGCCACATCAAGAAGCCATAGAAATCGTCAACCTCGGTTCAGAAGAAGCAAAGAGAGAAATCAAGATAGGGACCGCTTTGCAAAATGATGTGAAGAGAAGGTTGATCGAGCTGCTTCGAGAGTACGTTGACATCTTCGCCTGGTCATACGAAGACATGCCTGGTTTAGACACGGACATAGTTATGCACAGGTTACCGCTCAAACCAGAATGTCCGCCTGTAAAGCAAAAACCACGAAGAACTCGACCTGATATGGCTTTAAAAATCAAAGAAGAAGTTGAAAAACAGTTGAAGGCTGGTTTCTTATCTGTGTGTGAGTATCCTCCTTGGATTGCAAACATAGTACCTGTTCCTAAGAAGGACGGAAAGGTACGCATGTGTGTTGACTACCGAGATTTGAATAGGGCAAGTCCAAAGGATGATTTTCCTCTGCCTCATATTGATGTGTTAGTCGACAACACTGCTCAGTATTCGGTGTTCTCTTTCATGGATGGTTTTTCTGGCTATAATCAAATAAAGATGGCTCCTGAAGATATGACTAAGACTACTTTTACCACTCCGTGGGGTACATATTGTTATAAGGTGATGCCTTTTGGTCTTAAGAATGCTGGTGCAACATATCAACGAGCAATGGTGACTCTTTTCCACGACATGATCCATAAAGAGATTGAGGTGTACGTCGATGATATGATTGCAAAATCCCAGACTAAGGAGGAACACTTGGTATATCTTGAGAAACTGTTTGCTCGTTTGCGTAAATTCAAGTTGAGGCTTAATCCAAACAAGTGCACTTTTGGAGTGCGATCTGGAAAATTACTCGGATTCATTGTGAGCCAACGAGGGATTGAGGTCGACCCTGATAAAGTAAGAGCAATACAGAACATGCCAGCACCGAAGAATGAAAAAGAAGTTCGAGGGTTCCTTGGGAGATTGAATTACATAGCCAGGTTCATTTCTCATCTCACTGACACTTGTGAACCCATCTTTAAGTTGTTGCGCAAGAATCAAGATATCCATTGGGATGATCATTGTCAGGAAGCCTTCGAAAAGATCAAGCAGTATCTCCAAGAGCCACCAATTCTCATGCCTCCGGTTCCCGGAAGGCCGCTCCTTATGTACTTAACTGTGCTTGAAGGATCTATGGGGTGTGTGCTGGGCCAACATGACGAGTCTAGTCGAAAAGAGTGCGCCATTTATTACCTGAGCAAAAAGTTTACCGATTGTGAATCCCGCTACTCACTACTCGAGAAAACTTGCTGTGCTTTGGTATGGGCTGCTCGCCGACTGAGGCAGTATATGTTGACTCACACCACTCTATTGATCTCCAAAATGGACCCGATAAAGTACATCTTTGAAAAACCGGCCCTTACAGGAAGACTAGCCCGGTGGCAAATGCTTTTATCAGAATATGATATCTGTAACACCCCAAATTCTACCCGAAAATATCATGCGTGAAATCAGAGTATTTTAAAAACTATCAACAAGTATTTGGGATATCACATTTACTTCATATTAACAACTCATAAACAGATACATAGCACTTTAATCTCAGATAAGCACAAAACAACTTATAACAGCTCTTAGACAAACCAACTTCATTTTAATATGCAGCGGAATCATAACATTCAGCTTTATAAACAAATCATCTTATTTAATCGGAAACAAATTCAAACATCATAGTACTTCTCAATATCCAATTTGGAACTCAACAACTAAAACATGAACAACATAGAAACAACAATATAGACAACCCCCCGAGTGCTACGTATCAGAGCGACACACCAACTGGATACGATGAACCTACAAACTTCCATAGTTATACTTGAGTACCTGCCCATTTCCCATGGTTGGGGAAACATCAGCAGAAGGGGTGAGATATCAAACATTATAAAGAAAAGTATGATAATACATATAGCAAAGATAAAATCATACACAATTCACCACTTCTCAATATAAGAAATTTGCATCACAACAATAATGTTAACTATCAACTATAACAATGTATTCAAGTTTACAAGTATGTCATTCAAGCACATAATAACATATACTTCATAATCACAACGTAAATTAATACAACTATCAACAATGGCAAAACATGGTTCATATATTCCACATATATACATATATCATTAATACATATATATATATATATATATATATATATATATATATATATATATATATTTGCATTTTCATCATATACGTTTCATTTACATATATCACCAAAATCATGTATCAAACATCACCAAATTTAATTATCACATCTCATGCACACATAACAATCACCTAGTCACATAATTACATATATTCAAACATCACATAACTCCAATGTAACTCAATGCAAGACATGTGACTCTATGCATGTGGTACCCAATATGGACCCAAAGTTCCACCGCTTCCGATTCATATAGAATCTAGCCACACTTCAGATCCGGACAAGACCAAAGCCACCAAATGTAAACATATAGTTTACCGCTTTCCGATTCACTCTAGAATCCAAGCCACGCTTGTGTTTCAAAGCAATTCCACCTATGTTTCAAGGCACACTATGATATGAATGTATGTACAATCTCACAAATATATGCAATTAAGATCATCTCTACCATCTTAACTTTCCACATATCACAACAATTCAACTCTATGAATTATCCACCAATTGTACACAACATTCACAACACACACACATCATTCACATATGAGAGGCCAATTAATCAATTACGATTCATACAATCCAATTAACACTAGTAATCATACTATCTCATGTTAATTCTCATTTTTGTCAATTATACATGAACACACATTTTCAACATCAAGCAATTAGTCATTAGAATTAATGCTAACCAACTAACCATAAAGAATCAATATCAAAACAACATCATTGGCATGACAATATATATTTCTCAACATACATATTCAAGCCAAAACACAATTACAAACAATTTCTCAAAATACCGTAATTTACCGATAAACCGAATAATTGGTCCAAGTCCAAGTATATTCCAATCACATAGACTTATTGGAATCAATTCAACTAATAATTTAACTATCCAATTAATAATTAAACTATATTAATTTCAATTCAACTATTACATTTCTATTCCATTATTTTCCAATTCTATAACAAACCCATTATTTCACTATCAATGGTTTACTCACAACAAACATAACAATCTAATACACATAGATTATCAATTGCACACAACTTATCACATTTATATCATCACATTCCAACAAATCATCAAATACCCAAAATTGCAACATAGAAGAACATGGATATTAAAGTATAGAATTAAACTCACTATAACATACTATCATACAACCCTTTAGCATGAAAGAACCCCACCCTTACCTTGGCAAATATGAACTCTTTCACCATAGCTCTAAGCTTTTCTCCAAAATGAATCCTTCAAACATAATTTGGAGACACACCTAAAAACCAGTTCGGAAATCAGCTTATCAGACGAACTTAAAATCCTCAAAATCAAAATCGCTCCGGTCAGAACTTACCTCTATGAGTCAGGAACGTTGTGTCAAAAACACGCGACGATCCAACGGTTGGATTGAGAGATACATCCGTTTTGCTAAGGTGACTCAATGCTGAAACTTGCTGCGAAAATGAGGTTTCTTCTAGCTTTTCTCTTCCACCATTGTTCTCTTCCCTTTTGCCTCTTTTCTCTTCTTCCTATCTTTTCCCCCAAATGAAAATAGTAACCTCTAAAACCCTAACCTTCTCTTACTATCTCACTTATGTCAATTGGGCTTAACCCACCAATCCATCCATTATGTTTCTATCACTTAGGCCCATTTAGTTATATCTCTCTAATAACTCAATTAAGTCAAACAACACAAACACTCACATAATTAAATACTTAAATAATTATTATATCACATAATAACTAAATAAATAAGTTATTATTAAAAACACCAAACAATATAATTACTAATATAATTAATAAAAAAATTAATAAAAATCGGGATGTTACAACTCTCTCCCACTTAGAATATTTTCGTCCTCGAAAATACCATCGACGCAACCATCTCATCTCCAAAACTACACTTACTCTCCCCAGAATCACACGAACACAAAGGCGTTCCACACCTTCGACCATACAAAGCTTCAAAATACAAGCTCTCAAAAGATCCTCAAGTTACTGAATCGTCTTCTCCGTTTGACCATCAGCTTGCGGATGATAAACAAAACTCAAACACAACTTAATAATCAAAGTACTCTACAAAACTTTCCAAAATCTAGAAGTAAACTTTGGATCTCTATCAGAAACAACACTCGATGGAATACCATGCCAACTCACAATCTTTTCAAAATACAACTTTGCAAGTCTCTCCATCGGATAATCCCTGCTTATCGGAATAGAGTGAGCAAAATTCGTCAATCCATCTACAATGACCCAAATTGCCTCACAATTAATCGATTTCCTAGAAAAACCCAAAACAAATCCATAGAAATGCTATCCCACTTCCACTCAGGAATGGACAACGGTTGCATCAAACCAGACGGTTTCTGATGTTCAATCTTTGATTTCTGACAAGTCAAACACGAATACACAAATTCCGCAATATCCTTCTTCATACCTCGCCACAAAAATAACTTTCTCAAGTCTTGATACATCTTTGTAGCACCAGGATAATTACTCAACCACTTTGATGCCCTTCATCCCAAAAATTCTCTTTTTCAAATCCGAAACATCTGGAATACAAATTCAATCACGACATCTCATGACACCGTTCTCGTCAATCCGAAAATTATCACCTTATCCTCAATCAATCAATTTCATCTTGTCAACCAATTTCAAATCCGATTTCTGACCTTCTCTAATCTCATCAAGAATACCACAAGTAAGCTTCAACATACCAAACTCAAATCTCGAAATTATTCCAACAATTCCAATTCTTGAATCATCAACATAGACATATGCAATTATTTCCTACTCAATGCATTGGCTACAACGTTCGCTTTTCCCAGATGATAATTCAAAGCAAAATCCTAGTCCTTCAAGAATTCCAACCACCTTCTCTGTCTCATATTCAACTCTTTCTGATCAAGCAAATACTTCAAACTCCTGTAGTCACTATACACATCGAATCTCGATCCAAATAAGTATTGCCTTCAAAGTTTTAAAACAAAAACAACGGCGGCCAACTCAAAATCTTGCGTCAGATAATTTCACTCATGAATCTTAAGTTGCTTTGGAGCATAAGCTACAACTTGTCCTTTTTGTTTCAACATAAAGCCTTGCAAAACCTTCCTTCTTCTTAACCAACAAAAACATATGCACCTCTAGACGACACACTTGAACGAATCAACCTCTCCTCAAACAAATCTTCAAGTTGACTCTTCAACTCTTTCAACATCATAAGCAGACATCCTATATGGAGCCCTCGATACAAGACTAGTTCCAGGAACTAAATCGATCGAAAACTCAACTTTTCTTTCTGACGGTAAATCACTTACATCTTCAGGAAATACTTATGCAAATGCGCCAACTATCGATAATCCCCCAATCGTCATTTCCTCATGAACATCCAAAGTTGCAAACAACCTAAACAACATCGCACCATCTTGCACAGACTTATTCACTTCCAATATTATCAAGCTGGTAAGACAAGTCTATCTCATTCCAATACGATTCCGTCTACTATCAACATGAGATTAAGGGTGATCAGTTCCTCAATTTGTCAATAGATAGCCGACAACCATAATGGTAGCGTAAACCATCGTTACTTAACTGCAATAGAATCCTTTACGTCACCAAAAGTACCATACTTCATTAACTCCCAAAATCATCTGAACATGCTAACACACACCTTGTGATAACATTAGAACATAATTCCTTTACACCACTATCAACACTTTTTATTCTTGGAATCATACTCGTCCCTTCGCATTTCTAACTCTGACTTGAACGTTCCAACAACTTCGACAACTTTTCCAATATCTTGCCAAGGATCCCTTGACAAGGTCTACCGTAATTCGTCGCTTAATAAATATTCTTACGTCAACATCCTATGCAACGGTTACTTAAACTGATAACTTCACAGTCCACCAATAATGCTGAATATGACAACTTCCTAAATTCCATCTTATAACAATTGTCCTTATTCCAAGACGTTCCGACTTATTAAACAACCAAAATCTTAAATCCATGTTACCTTCGAATTCGGAAACCAACAAACTTCTACATTGCTTGCTCTGTCTCCTTAAGAAATATATTGCACCAATAACTTACAAGTGAAACATATCCAAGAAGCACAGCTTCTTCCCTACTTCGCTCAAACTAACCCTGCAACAAAACGAACAAGTACCAACAGTGTTTCACACACATGTCGCGTACTAAGGAATAAAACACTAACATCATTCAACTGTCACACAACTCAACTGACTCGACAACTTGGCCGGACGGACCGACCTGCTCTGATACCACTAATGTAACACCCCAAATTCTACCCGAAAATATCATGCGTGAAATCAGAGTATTTTAAAAACTATCAACAAGTATTTGGGATATCACATTTACTTCATATTAACAACTCATAAACAGATACATAGCACTTTAATCTCAGATAAGCACAAAACAACTTATAACAGCTCTTAGACAAACCAACTTCATTTTAATATGCAGCGGAATCATAACATTCAGCTTTATAAACAAATCATCTTATTTAATCGGAAACAAATTCAAACATCATAGTACTTCTCAATATCCAATTTGGAACTCAACAACTAAAACATGAACAACATAGAAACAACAATATAGACAACCCCCCGAGTGCTACGTATCAGAGCGACACACCAACTGGATACGATGAACCTACAAACTTCCATAGTTATACTTGAGTACCTGCCCATTTCCCATGGTTGGGGAAACATCAGCAGAAGGGGTGAGATATCAAACATTATAAAGAAAAGTATGATAATACATATAGCAAAGATAAAATCATACACAATTCACCACTTCTCAATATAAGAAATTTGCATCACAACAATAATGTTAACTATCAACTATAACAATGTATTCAAGTTTACAAGTATGTCATTCAAGCACATAATAACATATACTTCATAATCACAACGTAAATTAATACAACTATCAACAATGGCAAAACATGGTTCATATATTCCACATATATACATATATCATTAATACATATATATATATATATATATATATATATATATATATATATATTTGCATTTTCATCATATACGTTTCATTTACATATATCACCAAAATCATGTATCAAACATCACCAAATTTAATTATCACATCTCATGCACACATAACAATCACCTAGTCACATAATTACATATATTCAAACATCACATAACTCCAATGTAACTCAATGCAAGACATGTGACTCTATGCATGTGGTACCCAATATGGACCCAAAGTTCCACCGCTTCCGATTCATATAGAATCTAGCCACACTTCAGATCCGGACAAGACCAAAGCCACCAAATGTAAACATATAGTTTACCGCTTTCCGATTCACTCTAGAATCCAAGCCACGCTTGTGTTTCAAAGCAATTCCACCTATGTTTCAAGGCACACTATGATATGAATGTATGTACAATCTCACAAATATATGCAATTAAGATCATCTCTACCATCTTAACTTTCCACATATCACAACAATTCAACTCTATGAATTATCCACCAATTGTACACAACATTCACAACACACACACATCATTCACATATGAGAGGCCAATTAATCAATTACGATTCATACAATCCAATTAACACTAGTAATCATACTATCTCATGTTAATTCTCATTTTTGTCAATTATACATGAACACACATTTTCAACATCAAGCAATTAGTCATTAGAATTAATGCTAACCAACTAACCATAAAGAATCAATATCAAAACAACATCATTGGCATGACAATATATATTTCTCAACATACATATTCAAGCCAAAACACAATTACAAACAATTTCTCAAAATACCGTAATTTACCGATAAACCGAATAATTGGTCCAAGTCCAAGTATATTCCAATCACATAGACTTATTGGAATCAATTCAACTAATAATTTAACTATCCAATTAATAATTAAACTATATTAATTTCAATTCAACTATTACATTTCTATTCCATTATTTTCCAATTCTATAACAAACCCATTATTTCACTATCAATGGTTTACTCACAACAAACATAACAATCTAATACACATAGATTATCAATTGCACACAACTTATCACATTTATATCATCACATTCCAACAAATCATCAAATACCCAAAATTGCAACATAGAAGAACATGGATATTAAAGTATAGAATTAAACCCACTATAACATACTATCATACAACCCTTTAGCATGAAAGAACCCCACCCTTACCTTGGTAAATATGAACTCTTTCACCATAGCTCTAAGCTTTTCTCCAAAATGAATCCTTCAAACATAATTTGGAGACACACCTAAAAACCAGTTCGGAAATCAGCTTATCAGACGAACTTAAAATCCTCAAAATCAAAATCGCTCCGGTCAGAACTTACCTCTATGAGTCAGGAACGTTGTGTCAAAACCACGCGACGATCCAACGGTTGGATTGAGAGATACATCCGTTTTGCTAAGGTGACTCAATGCTGAAACTTGCTGCGAAAATGAGGTTACTTCTAGCTTTTCTCTTCCACCATTGTTCTCTTCCCTTTTGCCTCTTTTCTCTTCTTCCTATCTTTTCCCCCAAATGAAAATAGTAACCTCTAAAACCCTAACCTTCTCTTACTATCTCACTTATGTCAATTGGGCTTAACCCACCAATCCATCCATTATGTTTCTATCACTTAGGCCCATTTAGTTATATCTCTCTAATAACTCAATTAAGTCAAACAACACAAACACTCACATAATTAAATACTTAAATAATTATTATATCACATAATAACTAAATAAATAAGTTATTATTAAAAACACCAAACAATATAATTACTAATATAATTAATAAAAAATTAATAAAAATCGGGATGTTACAATATCCAGTATGTCACACAGAAGGCCATCAAAGGAAGTGTCCTTGCGGATCATCTTGCTCATCAGCCATTAGAAGAGTATCAGTCAATGAAGTTTGACTTTCCTGATGAAGATATCATGAAACTGGATGATAATGAAGGACCCGAACCAGGAGAGCGATGGACTCTCACGTTTGATGGTGCATCAAATGCTATGGGCCATGGTATTGGGGCAGTTTTGACTTCTCCTCGTCAAACTCACATCCCTTTCACAGCTAGAATATGCTTTGATTGCACAAACAATGTCGCAGAATACGAAGCTTGCATAATGGGTCTCGAAGCAGCCATTGATATGAGAATCAAGATCCTTGAAGTTTATGGGGATTCCGCCTTGGTTATACATCAAGTGAGAGGTGATTGGGAGACAAGACACCCCAATTTAGTTCCTTATAAGGACTATATTTTGGAGTTGCTGCCCGCTTTCGAGGAAATCACTTTCAATCACATCCCCCGAGAAGAAAATCAATTGGCAGATGCTTTGGCTACTTTGGCGGCTATGTTCAGAGTTAGCTCCCCTAAAGAAGTGCCAGACATAACGATCCTCCGTTACAAAGAGCCTGCCCATGCATTCCCTGCTCACTGTCTCACTACTGAAGATGTGTACGATGAAAAGCCATGGTATTACGACATCAAGAGGTATGTTGAGAAGCAAGAGTATCCCGAAGATGCTACGATTGGTGATAAGCGAACGCTTCGAAGGTTAGCATCCAAATTCTTCTTGTCAGGAGACGTCCTGTACAAAAGAAACTATGATTCAGTTTTGCTCAGATGCGTGGATAGACACGAAGCAGAATTGATCATGCGGGAAATTCATGAAGGATCTTTTGGAACTCATTCCAGTGGACATTCTATGGCCAAAAAGATCTTGCGAGCAGGATATTATTGGATGACGATTGAAAATGATTGTTATGTGTATGTGAAGAAATGTCACAAATGTCAAGTGTATGCTGACAGAATTCATGTTCCTCCGACTCCTCTGAATGTCCTGACATCGCCTTGGCCCTTTGCTATGTGGGGCATAGACATGATTGGGCGGATAGAGCCACAAGCTTCAAATGGGCACAGATTTATTCTTGTTGCTATCGACTACTTCACCAAATGGGTTGAAGCTGCTTCTTACAAGAACGTAACCAAGCAAGTCGTTACTCGCTTCATCAAGAAAGAGATCATATGCCGATATGGGGTTCCAAACAAGATCATCACTGATAATGGGTCCAATCTTAATAACAAGATGATGGCAGAGTTGTGTGGAGAGTTCAAGATTGAACACCACAATTCGTCACCCTATCGGCCAAAGATGAATGGCGCAGTCGAAGCTGCTAACAAGAATATAAAGAAGATCGTCCAGAAGATGGTCAGAACGTATAAAGATTGGCATGAGATGTTGCCATTTGCTTTGCATGGCTATAGAACTTCGGTTCGTACTTCAACTGGGGCAACTCCCTTCTCTCTCGTCTACGGTATGGAGGCCGTACTACCTGTCGAAGTGGAAATTCCTTCGTTGAGGGTCTTGATGGACGCCAAACTCGATGAAACAGAATGGGTTCAAACGAGGCTTGATCATCTCAATCTAATTGAGGAGAAACGTTTATCTGCCATCTGCCATGGCCAGTTGTACCAAAAGAGGATCAAGAAAGCGTATGACAAGAAGATTCGACCTCGAGAATTCCACACAGGTGACCTAGTCGTAAGGAAGATCTTGCCAATTCACACTGATCCAAGGGGCAAATGGACTCCCAACTATGAGGGACCATACATTGTGAAGAAAGCATTTTCAGGTGGTGCTTTAATCCTAACAAAGATGGATGGGGAAGACGTTCCGCTTCCAGTCAATTCAGACTCAGTCAAAAAATACTACGCATAAAAGACCCGCTAGGTCGACGTACCTAGGCAAAAATAAGGGCATCCCGGCAAACCAAAAAGGTTTGGGCAAAAATTAGGGATTAAACAAAAAAAAGAGAATAACCCGCTAAGTTGAAAACCCGAAAGGGCGACTTAGGCAAAAAGGGGCATCCCGCTGGATTGAAAACCCGAAAGGGCGATCCAG
The DNA here is from genome assembly GCF_029867415.1 of Vicia villosa. NCBI lineage: Eukaryota > Viridiplantae > Streptophyta > Magnoliopsida > Fabales > Fabaceae > Vicia > Vicia villosa. The sequence goes on along the minus strand of NC_081183.1, from coordinate 12,155,035 downwards.
GCAAAAGTTAGGGATCGAAAGCGAGAGGCTGCAGTCTGAATATCCTTCACAAAGACCACTATACGCTCTTGACAGAACGGGTGGATCAATCCAACCATTATCCTTCTGAAGCAAAGCATTGAGAGGATCGAGGATATGGGAACTGTAGCAATATCAGTTTTAATGGAAATCCGAGCATTTCTCGTTGCCATTTCGCTCTTTGCCTTTTTACTTTTTATTTTCTTTTTCGCAACTACCTCATTTAGGAGTTGCTTCCTTGTATAGAAGCCTATTCACGGGCATTCCATTAATAAAATGATCTTTTGACGCGAAAGTTTTCTTTCTTTCCTTTCATTTTTCGCATGCGAGGTGTGATTTAATTCATTATTAAACATTGCATTGAAAGCAGGGGGAATAATAATCACAAAATCAAAACGAAACATGATGTTACATAGACATAGAAGTGCTCTAAGGGGCACCATTTGCATCCAAACGTTGTTTTCTGTGCAGGTTGCAGGTTCTAGCCGTCATGATATGTCACAAAGGTCATCATCATCCCACATGAAAGTTCCAGAGTATTATTCATCAGTACTGGTAAGTAGGGAGCACATGAAAAGGTCCATATCCCTCTTCAATATGGTAGACAAAGAATGGTCCCCCAAAGAAATCGTGATTCCCCAAGCGGTATAGGATGCAAGGAAAGTCGAGCAAAGTCACTTCCTTCCCAGCAGAGCTATGTTCTAACCCTCCACCCAGTTGCCGATAATCTGTGGCACTATGAGGTTTCCAGCGCCTATCCGCAATGGCGTTTCAAGACAACGAGCAGTGGACCCCAATGATCTTGCTCCCCTGTCACTAATACCTTTATTTGGCACTTTGCATATAGAATCCATAGCATATAACATTGCATCTTCAAAAGCGTAACATTTCCATTAAGGTGGATCATTACGCCATACAAAAATTCAAACATACATCGATGCATAAGCCAGTTTGTGTGTGCCCAAAAGGTACAAAATAACATATATACTCTCACAGAAGTTGTCATCCGCATAAGCTTCACTTGATGTCTGCTACTCCATCACAAATCCCCTTCACCCATGGTGCCGATACTTGGTTTTACCAATCCCCAGTAAGTCCACCTACCAAGCTTCTCAAACACTCGTATGTGTCATTCTCTCGATACTCGTCTGTATCTCCTTTTGATGCTCGTATGTGTCATTCCTTCGATACTCGTCTGTATCTCCTTTTGATGCTCGTATGTGTCATTTTCTCGATACTCGTCTGTATCTCCTTTTGATGCTCGTATGTGTCATTCCTTCGATACTCGTCTGTATCTCCTTTTGATGCTCGTATGTGTCATATTCTTGATACTCGTCTGTATCTCCTTTTGATGCTCGTATGTGTCATTCCTTCGATACTCGTCTGTATCTCCTTTTGATGCTCGTATGTGTCATTCTCTCGATACTCGTCTGTATCTCCTTTTGATGCTCGTATGTGTCATTTTCTCGATACTCGTCTGTATCTCCTTTTGATGCTCGTATGTGTCATCCCTTCGATACTCGTCTGTATCTCCTTTTGATGCTCGTATGTATCGTTCCTTCGATACTCGTCTGTATCTCCTTTTGATGCTCGTATGTGTCATTCTTTTGATACTCGTCTGTATCTCCTTTTGATGCTCGTATATGTCATTCTTTTGATACTCGTCTGTATCTCCTTTTGGTGCTCGTCTGCGTCATTCTCTCGATACTCGTCTGTATCTCCTTCCGATGCTCGTCTGTATCTCCCTCAAAACAATCGTCTATGTCACCTTATCTTTCTGTCAAACCCACTTCTCTCCCAATCATTTCCATGTAAATACCAATCCCTTTGAGAATCTTGTACTGGCACTTTGGTTACGTTACAAGTTATCACCATCCAGTTACTCACTGTAAATATTTCCATCAAGAAAAACAAAAATTCTCTTTCCCCAGCAGATATCAAAACAAAAATAAGGAAGCAAAAACCACTCCATCTCCTCAGGACAAATTTCAGGTCTTCGGTATTTAATCTTCTTCTACTTCGAGTGTTCGAAAGGCTGGCGCCAATCTCGCCTTCGAGTATAAGACAATTAAATAGGGGCAGCTGTCATACCCCAAATTTGTCCTACCCTTTAACTTCTAACTGGCTTAGGCTTTGCATTCACGTACATACATCACTTAGGTCATAATCCATACCCATGCATTCATATCATAGGTGTTATTCCAGGGCTAGCAAGAAATAGCTCCATTGCAAAGAAGTTTGATCAGAGAATGAGAAAACTGAGGTATAATCATGTGGCTTTATGTTCATTGAAGTCCTCCTAGATTGGGGTTTCTCTCTGCTTCAAATCAGGGCATTGACTAGAGGGTACAAGCTTGCAAATCATCTGGTTCTTTAAATCAGGGTTTCTTTGACCAAAGTCAACCAGTTGACTTTCTGGTCAACATTTAATCAGAAGTGGCTTCTATGTGTGGAAAACTTCTCATACTGACTGTGTGGATGTGTTCGTTTGACTGGATGCGAGTGGAAGAGATTTAATCGGGAATTTCATCAATAGTCGGAAAAATCGGAACAGTTGACTTTTGGGTCAAAATCGGGAAAATTATTCAAATATCGACTTTTGGTGGAAAATTGATCAAGAAAAGTCGAAGAAGGGATAAAATCGGGAGTTCGACAAAAAGTTGCCAAAATAGAAAAATGACAAAAATGGAGAGTTTCAACACTTAGAAAATATTTTGGCATTTTGAATCTTGATGAGCAGTCCACTTCAGCCCTGATTTACACGTGGCAAACGGAGTTTTTGGAGAAAGGTCCCAACATGAAAAATACTCAGATCATGGCATACTACAACTCTCTAGTTGGAAGTTTTCTCATTAGAGGCTTGGTTGAAGAGATAAAAGGGTTGGAAGTTGGGAGAAACACACTGAATCCAAGTCATGACACTTAGGAAAATTTTGGGCACGCGTGAACATTCCATCAAACACGTGGCGTGCCAAATTCAAGACCGATCATAGAGATATAAAAGAGTCTTTGAAATGCAACATTGGTATGTTTCTATTCTCCCCCATGTGCTCTTTCCAATGAGACAAGAATCGAGTCATTTGGACAAATATTGAAACGATTGCAAGCTTCCAAAGTCACGTCCTCACAAGACCAATGTTACACATCCGGCTGGGCAGAGATTCAAGTCACGCGCGCAACCTTACCACAAACACCTGGCGTGCTACTTTGGACATCAAATTTAAGACTCTACAAATCTTCATCGGGAGTCATCTTGGTATCAAATTGCTCTTTTCCATGAGCTCTTTCCAACGAACCATAAATGGAGACCATTGAATAAGTGTAGTCCAAGATAGGGAGACTCAAAGTCATACCCTGGGCTAGTCACGTTTTTGCCAAGGTCAGAGCCATAGCCAGGTCACACACGCAGATAGTGAGCAGTGGCATGTCACCACTTTGCAAGCAATTTCTGAATAGGCTACAGGGGTATTCTCTCAAAACTTCCAACGTGAAAGGCGCTCTATGCCATGCCCTCTTCGAACTTATACCAAGATTGAAGTGTTTGGTGGTTTGTATCTAGAGTTATTGATGCACAAAGTTGGTGCCATGCAGTTTTTAATGAACAACATATGAGATATCTTGCAGCATATCCATTTCTCCAAATACTACACAACCCTTGTTCAGAAAGATTGAGAAAAGATAAGCTACTACACGACACACCACACCTATCATACACCTCACACACCATTATAAATACCAAGTTCCTTCACAAATCACGACACACTTTCATTTCTCCATTTTCAGTTTTCACATCACAAACTCATACACTCTCTTCTCTCTTCTTCCCATTCTACACTCTTTCTCTTCACATTCTCCCTCTCTCTCAGTTCTCTCTCTTCTCCCTCAACCAACTCCGGCCACCCTAACCTCCCCTCTTAACCAACTCCGGCCACCCTAACCTCCCCCTCAACCACCTCCAACTTCCATAACAAACCGTGAAACTACCACCATCATCACTGTGCAACTACCACCATCATAACCGTGCAACCACCACCTTCACGCCGCGACTACCTCCATCATCATCCTCAAGATTCGGCAATCCATGTCTACACCAACGTTCTGCTGATTTTCAAGTAAGGGAAAGCTGCTTGTAGAGACTTCTTGTTCGTTTGGATTCAAGACCTCATCAGGTGAATCTCTGAAACTTCCTCAGCATCTTAGATCGTGTGTAGTAGATCATGTAGTTGGCTTGCACATATGAGTTCTTGTTACTTCTTGAAGTATTTTCGATTTATATGAAATGCTGGCTGTTGGAATGTTTAAATTGCACATGTGAACTTTGTATGTGGAAGTGATTGTAGCGGTATATTCAGTTTAGGTCGAGATACATTTTCATGGAGGTAGAGTTTATCGTGTACGCTTCGGTTCATGAGTTAGATAGAAAAGCAGAAGAAACTAATTGCAGATCTGAACTCATAGCGAAAAACCGAGTCGGAAGACGTTGGTCTCGTCTTGTTCTGGGCGTTCTTGTTCATCGCCGGTGACTGAGGCGCCGGAGAAGGAGACCGGAGGAATCTCCGGCGGCCGTTGGTTTAGTTTTCTGTTTCAGCGCTTTTGCTTACGTGGCGCTTGATGACTGGTTGTGTTTGTTTAAATAATCCTTTTGTCTTATATGCAATGATTGGGAACGTATGGTGGCTTATCCTGATTGGTTGATGTAGTTTGTGTCCTCACATGACTTAAAAAGGGAATCTGACCGGTTGATAATATTTTGTGCAATAGTCTGTGTCACGTTTTTGTACATGGAAATAAATAAATGCTGATAAAAATGACTGAAGAAGAATGCGTATTGGGCCAGGTACGTTTGGGCCCTCACCATTTTCGGAGTCACACTCCTTCATTGCTAGTATACACGTTTGTAGCTTAGTCTGGGCCTTAGCGCAAGATGCTGTTTCCACCCCCATTTTTAAGCCCAGTTTTGCTTGTACATGATATTAGTTCATTCTGAAAATACTTTTGCACCCCCTCTGCTGTGAATAAACGATAAAAATGATTTTTCTTTCTTTTATTCTTTGGCATATTAATTGTTTTTTCTTCTTAAATAAAATTGATAAAAAAATAGTTTTTGACTAATTAGAATTTTAGGAATATTGTTTTCTTTTAATTAGATTTCTTAATCGGTGATTTCCTTGATTTTTGATTGGTTAATAAACCATAAGAAATAAGTAGTTTTTAGTTTAATTCTTGAAAATAGTTTTACACAAAAGCCATAAAACAAATAATAGTCTTTCTTAGATTAATTCAAATTAGACTCTTGCATAAACAAAAATGATATAGTTTGTGAATAATTCTCATAATTGTTTTGGGTTATTGTATAGATTTAACCCTTTTCTTTTGTGAATATTTCCATTGTGAATTGTCTAAAATGCCCTTGGTCTTTAATTGAGTTTTGATCCATTTAATTGCTTTCTCTTTTAGAATTCATACAACATAGAATATATAAATTAGAAATAGTTCCCCTTTTGCATTCTTTTTCTTTTACAACCATAAAACATTAATAAATACTTGAATAAATTCCCCATAAAAAATACAAAGAAAATACTTAAAACACTAATAATCAAAGTGAAAATCTTAAAAAGGGAATGGAAGCTTGAACACCCCTTGCTTTAGGGAATGTTCGAGTGCTTGGATCTCCCTTGCTTTAGGGAACCATTCGGGCGTAAGTTCCCACTTCTAAAAAACACAAACCATAGAGCAACTCGAGTTTCCCTTGCTTTAGGGATTTCCTCGAAACGCTCAAACTCTCTCTCTTCCCTCTCCTTTCTTAAGGGCATTGTTATCTCCGCTCCATTGCATCCTAGGTCGATCCCCTATGCAAGAGCGCGAGTGTTAACTCCGCCCGACTAAAAAACACAAAAACAAACAGAAAATCTTTAGCCGAGCTACGGTAACTCTGATTCCTGAAAAGGATACGTAGGCAGCGGGGTAGGGCCCGTGCGAGTACAATTCTTTATTTTCCCTATATTCTGCATTCATTCACATAGACATAGACATAGTACACACCCTTTAGATAGAAACAAACATAGGTGGATACCATCGAGTACGATGGGCGCGAGGGGTGCTAACACCTTCCCCTTGCGTAACCGACTCCCGTACCTTGATTCTCTGGTCGCAAGACCTTGTTCCTTCCTTTGTTAGGTTTTCTGGTATTCCTTTCCCTTATGGGATAAATATATTGGTGGCGACTCTGTTCATTTTTCGCGAGCGTGCGACAGACCAGAAAGTCAACTGGTTGACTTTGGTCAAAGAAACCCTTATTTAAAGAACCAGACGATTTGCAAGCTTGCACTCTTCAATCAATGCCCTGATTTGAAGCAGAGAGACACCCCAATCCAGGGGGACTTCAATGAACATAGAGCCACATGATTATACCTCAGTTTTCTTATTCTCTGATCAAACTTCTTTGCAATGGAGCTTTTTCTTGCTAGCCTTCGATTGATACCAATGGGATGCATGCATGAGTGTGGATTATGACCTAAGTGATGTATGTACATGAATGCAAAGCCTAAGCCAGTTAGAAGTTAAAGGGTAGGACAAATTTGGGGTATGACAAAGGGTAAGGTATTAGCACCCCTCATATCCATTGCACTCAACAAGACCCATTTAGTTAATTTTGTGAAAGAGTGTTAGCGTGATGTCTACTTGCGATCTTCTAATTATTACGTGAAAAATATAAATAAAAAAGAATGATTTTTAGGGTTTTTATTATTGATTGTGACGAAAGGTTAGATCTTGCTCCTACGTATTCTCTAGTGTGATGTGGAACTCAAGACTACGCAGTTCTTAGTAGAAAAGAAGTGTTGGTTGACTGATTTTAATAAACAATGTTAGGTTCGCATTCTAATGGTATTGGATTAAAAGTTTTGACTACGCCTTAATTTTTGTTCTAAATGAAAATGCACCTGACATTTTTGAATTAAAAAAAATAAAAGGAAAAGTTTTGATTTCGTCTACTTGCACTAAATAATAATTAAAAAAAGTAAACAAATTCAGCAAATCAGTTATGAATAATCAAATAAAAAAGTAAAAATATAGAAGTTATAGTAATTAAATAGTAAAAGTAATAAAAAAAACCAAGGGTGTGAAAAGAGAAATTAAAGGTATAAAGAAATAATGGTTTATTAGAGCCCAACAAAACCATAAAGTAAACCAGCCTCCCCTACCAGGTTTTAGTTTTGACTCATTCAAGTTTTAGAGTTATATGTTTGTTTGTGAATAAACCTATTCTTTAGGAATAGTATTCTTTTTGATTTATTCCTCCTTAGAAATAGTCATTCATTTACCTACAATCTTGGTTTAACAGAGCAAATAGCCATGCAGAAATCTCAATCAAACATGAAAATAAACACAAGAACGAAACGGTATCCTTTACCCTTTTAAACCCGAGCTCTTTCATTATTTTCTTTGTGATTTACATGTTACAAGCATAAAAAATCTAAGGGGAAATTGAAATCGTAACTAACTAGGGTGAAATATTTAGATTGATTTCCAAAGATTGACTTGCCTCATGCAAATCTCAACCAGGGCTAAAGATTTCGTTGTAAATACTTCGAAACTTTGCGTTCATATCTCTCATGCATCGTTCCCATTTGCTCTACTACATCCATATAAACAATTGTACCTTGCAATTGACCTATTAATTAGCATATAACTCACAAACATATATATAAATTTTCACTAAATATTATTTTATTATAAAACTATACGGCTTTCGAAGCAGTTATATTTACTCCAATGCCAATGCAAATGCAATTGGCATGTTTAAAAAATTTATAAACTTTTGTTTAGAGTTGGCAAGAGGTTCTCCAACAACAACAAATTGTGATATAAATTGTGATTTTTAGCACAAGAAATGTACAAAAGATGATTGGCGTAATAAATATAGTACAAAAAGAATAAGTGCTAACGAACTAATAAATTAGCCCAATTGGGATAAATGTCTATTCTTTGAGCTTTATTCCAATTTGACTGGTTTATTGACTCATTAACACTCATTCTTTTTTTAATGTATTATTTATTACACCACTTATTTTCCATTTCATTTCTTAACTAAGAATCACAATTACAATGATATTGCTCAGCAGCTATATAAAAGTTTATGAATTTTTTAAACATACGCTAATTGTATTGTCGCTGCCATTGGAATGAATCTAATTGCTTCCAGAGTCATATTGTGAGTATAACTATGTAATAAAATAGTATTTATTGAAAATTTAAATTTAAATATTTGTATATATGACATCAATTAGCATGAATTTTTTAAACATGCTAATTGATGTTTTTTGTGTGCTTAATTTAATTAACGGGTCATTTATAAGGTACAGTTATTTACGTGAAAGTGGAGCAAATGAAAACGATGCGATAAATGAAATTCTTTTCATGGTTTTATTTTGTATGGCCAAAATAGTTCTTTCACAATTTCCTAAGCTTGAAAAATTCAACCTAAAATAAAAATAACAAACAAAGAGTATGTTATCTTTATTTTCTAAACCAAGCGTCTTGTAATTATGTTATTGTTGATCAGATTTGTCCGACCTTTTCTTGTTCTATATATTATTTTGACAATACAACATGACTGAAAATGACCTTTTATTGTTGCTCTCATTGTCTTAAATTTCATTAAATATGAAAGATACTAAGAGCACACCTAATTTTAGCAAATATAAATTTTCAATAAATATTCCTTTATTATATAACTATACTCACGTTATGGTTGTGGAAGTAGTTATATTCATTCCAATGCCAATACAATTACCATGTTTAAAAAATTTATAAATTTTGTTTAGAGTTGCCGAGATGTTCTCGAACAACAACATCAAAATTGTGATTCGTGGCACTAATAAATAATACTCATTCTATTTTGAATATGTTATTTATTACACCACTTATCTTCCGTACATTCCTTAGGCTAAGAATCACAATTACAATGATATTGCTCAGCAGCTATATAAAAGTTTATGAATTTTTTAAACATACGCTAATTGTATTGTCGCTGCCATTGGAATGAATCTAATTGCCTCCAGAGTCATATTGTGAGTATAACTATGTAATAAAATAGTATTTATTGAAAATTTAAATTTAAATATTTGTATATATGACATCAATTAGCATGAATTTTTTAAACATGCTAATTGATGTTTTTTGTGTGCTTAATTTAATTAACGGGTCATTTATAAGGTACAGTTATTTACGTGAAAGTGGAGCAAATGAAAACGATGCGATAAATGAAATTCTTTTCATGGTTTTATTTTGTATGGCCAAAATAGTTCTTTCACAATTTCCTAAGCTTGAAAAATTCAACCTAAAATAAAAATAACAAACAAAGAGTATGTTATCTTTATTTTCTAAACCAAGCGTCTTGTAATTATGTTATTGTTGATCAGATTTGTCCGACCTTTTCTTGTTCTATATATTATTTTGACAATACAACATGACTGAAAATGACCTTTTATTGTTGCTCTCATTGTCTTAAATTTCATTAAATATGAAAGATACTAAGAGCACACCTAATTTTAGCAAATATAAATTTTCAATAAATATTCCTTTATTATATAACTATACTCACGTTATGGTTGTGGAAGTAGTTATATTCATTCCAATGCCAATACAATTACCATGTTTAAAAAATTTATAAATTTTGTTTAGAGTTGCCGAGATGTTCTCGAACAACAACATCAAAATTGTGATTCGTGGCACTAATAAATAATACTCATTCTATTTTGAATATGTTATTTATTACACCACTTATCTTCCGTACATTCCTTAGGCTAAGAATCACAATTACAATGATATTGCTCAGCAGCTATATAAAAGTTTATGAATTTTTTAAACATACGCTAATTGTATTGTCGCTGCCATTGGAATGAATCTAATTGCTTCCAGAGTCATATTGTGAGTATAACTATGTAATAAAATAGTATTTATTGAAAATTTAAATTTAAATATTTGTATATATGACATCAATTAGCATGAATTTTTTAAACATGCTAATTGATGTTTTTTGTGTGCTTAATTTAATTAACGGGTCATTTATAAGGTACAGTTATTTACGTGAAAGTGGAGCAAATGAAAACGATGCGATAAATGAAATTCTTTTCATGGTTTTATTTTGTATGGCCAAAATAGTTCTTTCACAATTTCCTAAGCTTGAAAAATTCAACCTAAAATAAAAATAACAAACAAAGAGTATGTTATCTTTATTTTCTAAACCAAGCGTCTTGTAATTATGTTATTGTTGATCAGATTTGTCCGACCTTTTCTTGTTCTATATATTATTTTGACAATACAACATGACTGAAAATGACCTTTTATTGTTGCTCTCATTGTCTTAAATTTCATTAAATATGAAAGATACTAAGAGCACACCTAATTTTAGCAAATATAAATTTTCAATAAATATTCCTTTATTATATAACTATACTCACGTTATGGTTGTGGAAGTAGTTATATTCATTCCAATGCCAATACAATTACCATGTTTAAAAAATTTATAAATTTTGTTTAGAGTTGCCGAGATGTTCTCGAACAACAACATCAAAATTGTGATTCGTGGCACTAATAAATAATACTCATTCTATTTTGAATATGTTATTTATTACACCACTTATCTTCCGTACATTCCTTAGGCTAAGAATCACAATTACAATGATATTGCAATAAAAAAGTTTACGAATTTTTTAAACATACCAATTGCATTGTCACTGTCATTGGAAAGAATATAATTGTTTTCCACCGTCATATTGAAAATTTAAATATTTGTTTGTATGACTTGCTAATTGATGTTTTTTTTTGTGTGTTTAATCTTTGTGTGTGTTTAAATATTTGTTTATATGACTTGTTTAATTTAATTGATGTTTTTAGCAAAAGGTATACTATTTTTTTAATAGGCAATTGATATAAGAAATCGCACTAGGGGTGCAACCCTTACAACCAAAAAAACTCTAGTGAGAGTTGCAACTATTAAGGGGTAGCTTCTACCAATCATAGAAAATGAACCTAGACTTAGTGTCACTATTACATAACCATCTCCAAGAGTAGAACATAATGTTAGAAATAACCACTTCAAAGCTAAAGGAAGCGTTTTCAAAAATAATGTTGTTTCTAGTATGCCAAATACTCCAAATAAGTGCCAACCAAATAAGGTTGATTTTTGCTCTATTCTTTGTATTTTTCACCTTCTCTTGAATGCTACCGAAATCCTTGAATTCTTCAAAAGTAAACTCCAAGCCATTTCCCAACCAAAGGTAAATTCTTTCCCAAACCGCTTTCGTAACAAGACATTGGAAGAAGAGGTGTTCCAAAGTTTCCGGATGATTTGAGCAAAACAAACAATCTAGAGAAGGAAGATTAGACAAACCTCGATGAGCCAAAAGATCTTTTAGAGGAAGTCTATCGATAAAGAATCTTCAAGAGAAGATCTTTATCTTTTTCGAAATATTTGCTTTCCAAATAACATCCAACAATTTGATTGTAGAAGTTGGCCAAGCCAAATCCTTAGCATTAGACACCGCCGTAGAAACACTAGATACCGAAAAACAACCGTTGAAGGTAAGGTTCCAATGGAAATCGTCAAAATCGGAGTTGTCCGGCTCATTTCCGTTTAATAAATCCCTCAATTGGGAGGCCCCGACCGAATCACCCCCATAAGAACCCGGAGGTAGCATTCGGTCGTTCCCAACAATGGCATCAATGTTCCACGAAAAAATTCTGTTGTTCCAAGAGATCGCCTCACTAACCGCATAAAGCTTATTGGTTGAAAGATCGAACAAGTAAGAGCTTGATCTCCCAACCAACAACTATGCCAAAAAAGAATCCCTCGTCGGAGCTCTCCTCCTTGAAATCATTAAGAATAACATCCTTCCACCAAGTAGAATCCTCACGATTTAGAACTTCCTCACAAGAGGCTAACACTTTGAGTTTTGGATTGAGATATCTCAAAAGGAGAAATTTACTCCAAATTGCTTTGTCCTCCTTCAAAATTCTCCACTTCCATTTTAAAAGGAGAGCTTTGTTCATTTCACTAACATCTCTTATTCCTAACCCTCCTTTATCTTTGGACTTACAAACATTCTCCCACTTCACCCAATGAATGCATCTCTTGTTGATATTACCATTCCACAAAAAATTACTAAGGAGACTTCTTATTTCTTGTATGCTTTTCTTTGGAGCTTTGTAAAAAGAAAGAGAGAAAATTGGAATAGCATTAAGCACCGAAGTAATTAAAGTCACCCTACCTCCTATCGATATGTTTCTTTCCTTCCACCTTGATAATCACGATTTGATATTATCCACAACATCCTTCCACACTCTATTTCTCCTACCACATTCACCAATCCAAATTCCTAAGGATTTAAATGGGAAACTACCTTTTTTGCAAGAGAGAAAAATAGTGGCCGAATTTAGAAGCCATTCGCCAATGTGGACCCCATAAAAATTGCTTTTATGGAAATTGATTTTCAAACCGGACACAAGTTCGAAACCCCTCAACAATACTTTCAAACTCCATAAGTTGTCACAAGTGGGTTCTCCAATGATGACGGTGTCGTCCGCGAATTGAAGGATGTCCACATAGTCATCTAAACCATATTTGAAGGGCATAAAGTCTCCCACTTCCACCGATTTTTTAGTGAGAGCGGTTAGGCCTTCCATTGCAAGCACGAGTAGAAAAGGAGAAATGGGATCGCCTTGGCGTAAACCTCTTTGAACTTTGAAATCTTTAGTAGCACTTCCATTAACCAAAACGGACATATGGCTAGTGAAAACACAATAGTCCATCCACTTCAACCATCTCTTCCCAAACCCCATTCTCCCTAAAATCCATCTAAGGTAATTCCAAGATAAAGAATCGTAAGCCTTTGCAAAGTCAACTTTTAGAAGAAGACAACCTCTCTTCTTTTTTTTGCCCAATCAAGCAATTCGTTCACTAATAATACACCATCCATCATACTTCTTCTCGGAACAAAGGCGGTTTGATTTGACGAAACCAATTTGTCCAATACACCTTTCAATCTTTCCGCCAAAATTTTCGCAAGAATCTTACATAAGCTCCCCACCAAGCAAATAGAGCGATATTCGGACAAGTTTTGCGGATTCTTGTTTTTAGGAATAAGTGCTAAGAAAGATGAAGTAATGGCTTTGACAAGCGTACCTTTAGCATGAAAATCCTTGCATAACTTCATAAAATATTCTTTAATGAGAGGCCAAAATCTTTTGAAGAAATCCAAAGAGAATTCGTCTGGTCCCGGGCTTTTGCTTCCTTCACAAGACCAAATAGCATTCTTGATTTCGATTTTAGAGAAGGGTTGTTCAAGAACCGACGCGTCTTCAAACGAAAGAGATTTCAAACGGATCCCATGTGCCTCCAGTCTATCACCAACTTCTTCTTTAAAGAAATTTTCAAAATGCTTAAAGATGTGATCTTTAACATCGGTAACCTCTTCCAATCTTCCCATCGAAGTGCCAATTGAACAAAAAGAATTCATTCTTCTTCTATCTTTTAAGGAATTGTGGAAGAATCTAGTGTTATCGTCCCCTTCGGCTAGCCAAAGTTGTCTCGACTTTAACCTTAGTAAACCTTCTTTTTTGTTTAGATTATCCCAAAACTCCTCCGCCGCTTTAAGCCTTTTCTTAACCACCTCTTCCGGAGCATTACCTGCAAAATGAACAAACAAGTTATCTAAAGCATTCATTTCTTTCCCTTCTTTGTCGATTTTGAGGTCTATCCAACCGTAGACCATTTTGTTCCACCAAGAGATGCGAGTTTTTAGAGCTTTCATCTTTTCTACCAAGCAAAAGTCACCTCTCCCTTTAACATTAATCTTATTCCACTCCTCTTCCACAAATGAAGGAAACTCGTCATGCTTAAGCCACAAGTTGTTAAACTTAAAAGGTTTAGGTCCCCAATCTTTTCTATTGTCTTTCAACCAAATAGGGGCATGATCATAAACATCCCTCTCGCCTATATATTGCCCGTCCACCTTCCAATCATCTATAAAACTTTCCCATAGAAGGAATTTATCAAGCCGACTCATAGACTTCCCATTGCTTTTGAACCAAGTGAACTTGCCTCCAATTGTTGGAAGATCTACCAACTCCATATCCTCTATAAACTCATTAAAAGTCCTTATCTCATTGTTATGCCCTCTATTGGAAATTCCAACTCTTTCATCAAAAGAGGAAATAGAGTTAAAGTCTCCACCTATGCACCAAGTACCACCTATGTTGTTGTTTTTGAACTCATTAATCTTTTTCCAAGTTCTCTTTCTAGAAGCATTATCACAAGAGGCATAGACATTAATGAAGTAAATAAGTTTTCCTTCTTTCTCCACACAAAGACCTAGAAAGCCCTCCCCTCTAAAACTAAAGTTGAGAGAAAAAAAAGTCTTTTTTCCACATTGTTAGAATCCCTCCCGATGCTCCATTAGCATCCAAATAAGACCATTCTACATTGTTATCACCCCACAACTCTTTAACTAGAAGCGAATCCAGATCACTAAGTTTGGTTTCTTGTATGAAACAAATATCAACATCACCCTTTTGAATGTGGAAGCCAATTCTCTTTCTCTTAGTCTGGCTCCCTCCTCCTCTCAAATTAAGGGAAAGAATAATCATGGAGGAACTTGAGTTAAAGTCCCCTTTGTCTCCAACACTCCTTTGCTGTCCCGCAGCTCCATAAGTTTCAATCTATGAATCGAATCAAATTTGTCAGAAACATTAGTAATGCCCAATCTTGACATTGAATTCCATAACCCCTACGGAACATTATTCAGCACTCCATTGATAACTCTAAAATTGCAATTCCTGATATCGTTGCTAGAAATGGAATCGCACGTTAACGGGAGTCCCCCCGGAAGGTAATTATTCTTGGCAAATAGGTTAGAAGCTGCGCTAAGATTTGGTTCTATCCATTGATGTTTCCTTTGCTCTACTGGATGAAAAAACGACTCAACCTTCTACCCTAAATCCAACACCTCCCTTATCTTTTTCCTTGTGATTTTTGAGTTCTTAACTTTCTTGCATTGATCATCAAAGCTGAGTTCTTGACTTGAATTGCTACTCTCTTCCCTCTTCTTGTTGTTGATGGTCAGTCTTTTCTTTTTTGTGACCAAGAAAATTCTCTTGGAAATTTTTGAAGATTGGGGGGGAATTTGATTTGATACCGGTTTTACCGTTTTTCCAAGAACTCACAACCTGCTCCAAAGGACAAATTCTCAATTTTCTCTAAAATGGGTCCCACATCGGTTTCAACTCTCTCACTAGTGTTATCCTCCAATATTTTATTGTTTAAAGTGCTAGAAAGAGCAACCATTTGACTTTCACAACTAGCTGTGGGGTCCACGAAGCTAGTATCACTCACGCCACCTTTCTTCTCATTTTTAGATAAGTGGTTTAAAATAATCAGTCCTACTGGCCCCACTTGAGTGACATTAACGTTGTCCTTTATTGAATAAGTTGAATCTACAAAATCCTCCAAGACCAGGTTTCTACTAGGAGATTTCATAGAAATGGTGTCTGTGATGTTGCACTTTTTAGAGAAGGTATTGCATTTATCCTCAAATGTTGTGTTGCAATTAAAGTTTCCCCTTTCCCCTGCTGCTTTTCTTGATCTGTTTCCATCGAGATCTTTCAACCCAGTTGACCCGTCGCCATCATCATCAATGTCCCGTCCCGGATCTCGAGGCGTTGCTGAGCGATGGTTGGATCGGTGCCGAGGTGTGGAATCGTCGTCAACATAGGTCTCCAGCGAAAATGAATTGTCGTCGAAATCAGAAGAAGATCCTTTGTAGCTGAGAGTTCCCTCCGAAACATCCTTGAAGGGCATGGCTTCTTCGATGATGAGCAGATCGAACCAGTTGTCGTCGATACACACCTTAACTTTGTTTCTGATTATTTCCATGGAATCTGTTATACTATTAGTTATTCAATTATTGTATGCAATGTCATAGAAAAAGAATAACTATCGGCTAGCATTAGTTTTTAAACTGTTGATGTGTGTTGCTTCTATGAGATTTCTGCTTGGATGGTTGGTCCTATAATGGAGCTGAAAATATGTCAAACTTAGTTGTAGAGAGAGGAAGATCCAGCACATTTAGCTTTTGAGTTACCTCCATATGCTTTTTATCTTGAGATGAAGTATTTCTGAATGTATCCTAGGAACTTTATAAGTTCATCTCATCATAATTGTTAAATCTTTAATGAAAGGAAACTTGGACGTTAATGATATCTTTGTATTATTTTATTTTATGGACCAAAAAGAAAGATAAAACCATACAAGGGAACAAACCTTTACTTTTAAGGTGGTCCACAATATTTAACCAAAACAAAAGCATGGTTTAATACAAATATAAACAAGGGAAATGCTATATATAATGAGACACTAAGTTATAAATAATTGTTGTTTCTTATTTGCACATGTTCTACTATTATTTGTTCAATTTTTGTATGTAATGTCGTAAAAATAATATTTTTATAAATGTGTTTGGCCAAAATTAGATTTTCAAGAAATGTTTATAAATTTAATTTAATTTAAATAAAAAATTATAAAAATAAAAATTAAATTAAATGTGAGTATTATGAGAATAGAGATGTCGACGGGGCAGGGTATGTTTGGAGAATGCTTCTTCGCTCCCCACTCCATCCCTAAATTTATTCCCTATCCCCAATCTCTGTCACGGGAAAATGATAGGGTGCAGGTATACCCCCCAGTTCACAGAAGACCCAGTTCATTGCAGGCCTTGAAGATCCATATGAGCAGGTACGATCATAACCCATTTTAAAGATCTATGTGGTGATGCTACTTTTCATTTTTTTTATAGATAAATTATTGTTTTTTTAAGTTATTTAAAGGGGTTAAAACTTCCGCAATCTATCTCTTTTTTTAGTATTAACTTTAACTGATGTGGCGTGACACGTGGCGTATTACGATGACCATTGTTTGAAGAAATTTTGTGTAGGGATTAAAATTGAAGATTGTCATATTTATAGGGATTAAAAACATATTTAACCATAATAATAATTATAATAATAATGCAATGTGAATACACCAAACTCCTCCTCCAATATGCATGTGGTACCGGGTTTTTAGACATCAGAGGTGTGTTACTTATTTATTCTTGTTTCTCGTTCCTCCCTGAACCATGTCTCTCTCTAGACATGAGACTGTTGGTTTCTCTCTGAACATGACCTCACTGGACTGAATTTCTACTTGTTGGGTCATCATCGGGAGCATTCACATTGAGTTAAGAGCAACACACAAGTGAAAGAGACACCATATATTCACCCAAACCTTAAGGTGATAGGTGTATGGGTCTTCTCACTTATAAAGTGCTCAACCTCCACTATTCCAAGTAATGTGGGACTAATAACTCACACTTGCACACAATACTACTTAACTCCAATATGCATGTATGCGTGATTATGGCAACAACAATCATAAACTCAAACAACAACAAAATTGTTCTAAATAACTCATACTCAAACAGGTTTCTGTATGAGCCGTAATTTCTCTAATACAGGCTCACAGTGTGATTCTTCTGAATTACTCAACTCAAAATATTCATATAATTAAACTTAATAATTACATTATTTCAAAAAAATTATCAACAATAGAGTAAAACTGTGTTATTACACATTAATTCAATTCAACTCAACCAACATACTCAAGATCATATATATATATATATATATATATATATATATATATATATATATATGTGTGTGTTGTGAAAAATGATACCAATAACAAAGTATAATAGGGAATTAGAGAGGAGAAGAAGAACACAAGAATTGGTTATAACTGCTATTCTTTCACTTTCTCTTAAAACAAGATTACAAATTTACAAGAATAACAAATAACCTCTCTCACCCTAAATTAGGATTTGCAGCTTAGCGATGATGAGAGACTAGTATGTTATTTATAATAAAACCTAACATACTAACTAATGGGCTTTTTCAGCAAGGCCCATTACACAAGCCAACTTAATACACAAGCTAACTTAACAAATTAGGGTTTAAACACTAAAACCTAATTTAACATGCTAACAATAAAAAAGTTCATGCTCAATACCTGGAACTTTGTGACACTCCCGGGCCTGTATTATAATGAAGAAGGTTATTTCTTGATTAGGTTCAGGAATGAGGAAGATAAGAAAGCAGTGCTAATGAGAGGGCCTTATACGATTTACAAGAAACCTATCCTTTTACATGAATGGAACCCCAAATTTACACTGCAAGAGGATATACTGAGAGTACTCCCAATCTGGGTAATGTTCCCACAATTACCTTTGATTTACTGGGGCGATAGGAGTATTGGAAAGATTGCGAGTGCAATTGGAAAGCCGTTATTGACTGATGAATGCACAGCCAAGAAACTCCGAGTATCGTATGCTAGAGTGCTAATAGAAGTGGATGTTACTAAAGAGTTGAAGCATCATATCACGATTAGAGATCCTACCGGAGAGAAAGTTTCACAACAGGTTGAGTATGAATGGGAACCTCCATACTGCAACCAATGCAATATAGTGGGGCATCGATGCAAGCCAAAGAAGGAGATTATCAAGAAGGTTTATGTGCAGAAAGAAACTACAATTGCAGTGGAGAAGGAAGTGCCTACCATTGTAGAGAACACGACACATAATCCAAATATTCAACAAGAGGTGAAAGGAAAGACAATAGCAGTTGAGGAAACTTGGACCAAAGCTAGAACTGCAGGGAAAAACAGAGTCATTAGAGCTAGTCCAACAAGAATAGATTGCACAAATGGATTTGACACCCTGTTACAAGGTAAATGTTCCACATCCTTCCTTGTCCCATGATGAGCTGGAACGTAAGAGGACTCAATAAACATGCTCGATGCAGAGAGGTTGGAGTCCACCTCAAAAATAATCAGGTCAGTTGTATTGTTCTTCTTGAGACCAGAGTCAAAATAAACAATAGGGATCACATTAGGAAAGTCTTGGGGTTAGACTAGAAGTTTGTTGATAATTACGAACATCATATCAATGGCAGGATATGGTTAGGTTGGAATCAACTAGTTTGGGACATTAAAAAACTCGAGACTACTGACGAGTTTGTGCACTGCGAGGTTTACAAGGATAATAGAGATTTTTCACACTACTTGACAGCCATATATGCCCAGAATCAATTGATCCATAGAAGGAAACTATGGGAAGACCTTCAGGATATGGGGAGAGGAATTAATAGACCTTGGATCCTCATTGGCGATTATAATAATGTGTTAAAAATCACTGACAGAATTGGTGGGAATGAAGTACAAGAAACTGAATACAGAGATTTGGAGCAGATGATGGAGAGCCTTGGACTTTATGAACATGAAACTAAAGTTGATCACTTCACTTGGTTTAATAAGCAAAGTCAGGGACCCATTTACTCAAGAATTGATAGATCCCTGTGCAATAGTATGTGGTTTACCAGTTTTCTTGATTGTGAAATGGAGGTTATGAGGCCTCATATCTCAGATCATGCCCCTCTAAAGGTTAAGATGGTGAATCAACTTGGTTATATTAAGAAGAAGAGAAGATTTCAATTCTTGAATTGTGTTACTGAGAGAGAGGATTATATGAACAAGTTGAGGGATAGCTGGCAGCAAACCATGGATGGTAAACCAATGTACAAACTCTGGAGAAAGTTGCTTAGGCTTCAACCTATGATGAAGGATCTCACTAGGACAATTACTGAAGGAATTAAGAAAATCCAGGAATGCAGAGAAAACCTTGTTAAAGCTCAGGATCTGCTCAGCACTGATCTTATGAATGAAGAGTATATTAAAGGGGTGACACACTGGACAGAAGAGGTTTTCAAACAAGCAGAGATCGAAGAGAAAGTCCTTAGACAGAAATCCAAGATTGATTGGATTAAATTGGGGGATGGAAACAATACATACTTTTATGCTAATCTTAAAGAAAAAAACAAACAAACCAATATCATCAACTGAAGGACCGGCAGGGAAAGAGGATCTCTAGTTTTGAGGAATTGGAGAAAGAAGTTTTAACTTACTATGAACAGCTTATTGGGACAGAAGCAAATAGCAGAAGACAGGTGGATATTTCCATACTGAGAAAAGGGGCTCAGCTGGGGTGGACTCACCAGAATATGCTAATACAACCTGTGACTGAGAAGGAAATTTGGGAGGCTTTAAAAGGGATGGGAGATGATAAAGCTCCAGGTTATGATGGTTTCAATGCGAGATTTTTTAAAACAGGATGGAGTATAGTAAAACATGATGTGGTTGAAGCTGTCCAAGATTATTTCCAAAATGATAAAATGTATGCAGCTGCAAATTGTGCCCTTGTAACTCTCATTCCCAAAATAAAAGATGCAAGCAATATGAAGGATATGCGGCCAATTGCTTGTTGTTCCACAATATACAAAATCATTTCTAGGATCTTGACAAGCAGGCTGAGCAGAGTGATAACAGCGGTTGTGCATGATAGTCAGACAGCGTTCATTCCGGGAAAACGATCCATGACAACATTATTATGACGCATGAATTGCTACGGGGATATAACAGAAAACACATCACCCCTAGCTGTACAATTCAAATGGATTTACAAAAGGCATACGATACTGTCAGTTGGGATGCTTTAGAGATGATTATGATCGAAATGAGTTTTCCAATTAGGTTCATTACGTGGATTATGAATGATGTTCGTATTGTATCCTACAGATACATCATCAACGGTCAAGTGAGTGGGATTGTCAAGGCAAAACGGGGATTGAGACAAGGTGATCCTGTCTCACCGTTGCTTTTTGTTCTTGTAATGGAGTATTTACACAAATGCTTGGCTGGACTGAAAGAAACGCCTGGATCTAAACATCACTCGAGATGTGCTAAATTGAACATCACTAACATATGCTTCGTTGATGATTTAATGCTGTTTTCTAAAGGAGAGGTTCGGTCAGTACAGGTGATGATGCAAGCTTTCAAGCTGTTCTCTAAAGCGATTGGACTCAAAGCTAATCCGGTTAAGTGCAAAGTATTCTTCGGGGGGATTGATATGCAGGCTCAACAAGCAATTCTGAGATTAACACAATTTGTGGAAGGGAAACTTCCTGTGAGATATTTGGGGGTTCCCCTATCAAGCCGTAAAATCTCTATTGCACAGTGCCAGCCTTTAATTGATAAAATGACGCAGCGAATACAACATTGGTCAGTCAGGTTGCTCAGTTATGCGGGGCGTCTACAACTGATAAATAGCGTGTTCATGGCCATATCAAACTATTGGATGCAAGCGTTCCCGATCCCAAAGAAAGTGATAGCTAAGATAGAAAGCATTTGTAAAAATTTTCTATGGTCGGCAAAGGCAGAAGGGAGGAAAGCTTATGTGGCTTGGGAAAATTTGTGTGAGCCAAAGAATGCTGGAGGACTTCGTATTCGAGACTTACAGACATGGAATACGACCATGATGATAAAGCTTCTTTGGAATATTCACCAGAAGATGGATAAACTGTGGATTAGATGGCTGGATTCGTATTTTATGAAGGGAACTCCTATTTTACAATGGAATGTAACTAAGACTCGATCATGGATGTTAAATAGAATTTTGAAATGTAGAGAGACGATTCAGAGTTGTGCAGCCTGGAATTTGGCTAATCAATGTGGTTTTCTCAAGGCTGCTAAATTTTATAAAGAGTTAAGGGGTGAGAAAGTGGATGTACCGTGGAAGAAGTTGTTCTTCCAAAACCACGCTCGACCGAGATCAAAATTCATGCTTTGGCTTATTCTGAAAGGAAGATTACCCACGAAGGAAAGGCTAGCAAGATTCGGTTTTATTAATGACATAACCTGCTGGTTTTGCGACCAAACCGAAACCTTGGACCATCTGTTTTTTGCCTGCAGGTGGACAAATAGGATATGGAAAGAGATGTTGGAATGGAATGGGTATGAGAGAAGCATTCGACAATGGCCACAAGAGCTTCACTGGCTGATTCAAGAAATTGGAAAGAAAGGTTGGCGCAGGGAGATACTCAAAGTAACGCTGACGGAGACGATGTATCAATTATGGCTGAGTAGAAATGAAGCGGTCTTCAATAACATCTTTCCAAGAAGTGACATTACTAGGGCCATACAGGATATAGTTGTGTATAGATGCCTTCCACATAGAAAACTAAATCCTCATGTTGCTGGAAATGCTATGAGCCGTAGGTAGAGGCTGTTGATTTTGTGTTTTATTTGACCATCTTGTAGCCTGGATCTCAGGATCGGCGTGTACTTAACTGTTTTTGGATGTTAATAATAAAAGTCTATTTACTCCAAAAAAACATGCTAACAATCCTAGCATCTTCGACATCTGCATGCTAGACCCATCTTCGACTACAACATGCACACTTCGACAACAGCATGTGAACAGCCACTATGCCAAATTTGTCTTTTAGCACCACCCCTACTAAAGCGTTTTTTGGAGAAAGCGCTGGCATAGGTTTCACTAAAAACAAAATAAAAAAACACGCAAAAAAAGCGCTCTTAAAGGGGGGGGGGTACGAAAGCGCTTTCTAAAAGCGCTCTTATAGGGGGGTACGAAAGCGCTTTCAAAAAGCGCTCTTATAGGGGGGTACGAAAGCGCTTTCAAAAAGCGCTCTTATAGGTGGCTTATGAAAGTGCTTTCAGAAGCGCTCTTAAAGGGGGGGTACGAAAGCGCTTTTACCCTAAAAAGCGCTGGTAAAGGCAGGGCTACCAGAGCGCTTTCTAAAAGCGCTTTCATAGCTGTTTCGTCAATTAAAATTTTTAAAATCCAAATAATAGCTGTTTCATAATCCCTAATTTTCTTTCACTGCCATCGCTGCCCAGAACGAAAAAACACTGCCATCTACGAAGAACTCCATAGAATCTCCATAGAAACGCTGCCATCTATTAAGAGAAGACGAAGACGAAGCTTGAACGAATACGAATTCGAGAAGACCGTATCTCATCCTCAAAACCACCCAGAAAAACAAATACGAAGAGAAGACGAAGCTAGAACGAAGCACAACCCTTGCCCAGAAAACGAAGACGAAGGTACACGATTTATTGGTTATTCGCGATATCGCCAATATGTTTTCTTGTGATTTTGTAGTTTTCTCTAGGAATGTGTAACTGTAAAGAATTTGGTTGTGTTTGTGTTCTCCTTAATATTGTTTGTGTTTGTGATTTTTTTACAGTTAATATTGTAGTTTTCTCTTGAATTTGATTATATAAATCCTTATGATTCCACATCGCGAATAAACAAAGTGCTTTTTCCTGAGTATATTATATTAGGTGTTCTCTTCTGCTTCTATGTTGTAACTGGGCATTGATTCAAAGGTGGTTGGAATTTATCTCATGTTTTGAAGTGGAATTAAGTCATATTTTGTATTGATATTATTTGATTTTGATTCTAAAGACATCGTTGAGCTTTGATATTTGAATATGCATGATTTTGGTTGATCGATAGATCTTTTGGCTATGGTTGAGTTTACTTTCTTTCATCTTGAACTTGTTTGAAGTGAATTTTGAGAGCCAATTTATACGTATATCATGGCTGTCCGGGATGTTGGTTTAGGGATTTAGAACTTGTTTTGAACCCAATTTCTCATGGTACAATGTGACTTCTTGCATCTTGTTTCATTTTTGGTTTGAAAATTGTGTTAGTTTGTGAGTTTACTTGAATTTGAATGCATTTGACATAATGATACAATGCTGATTTTTTTAAGCTATGGATTATGACCTAATTTTTATACTCTTCAATTAAGTTTTTTATTTTATATTTTTTAGGAATATCTTTGCTAGATAGGGGTTACTTGTGAAGAGTGAAAGTTTGATCTCATTCAAGAATCTTACATTGTGTGGGTCTAGAAGTTGCTTACTACTATACAGGTAATTAATTGTTCTCTCTCGCCAAAGTAATATGTTGCGTTTTATTGCTTCTGATTCATTCCGTGTATCCTTTGCGTTTTGACAGAAATGCATTATACCGTTCTGTTCCTTAATAATTAGTTGTTTTTGTTTAGCTTAATTAATTAAGACATGAGTGTAATACTCATTATTCCGACATGTGGAATATTCTGTGATTTTTAAGTGATGAACTTACTAACTTTGTAACTTTTAGATTATATTAAGTAATACTCATTATTCCGACATGTGGAATATTCTTGATGTCAATTTCGTTAATCGTTAAGTGATGAACTTACTAACTTTGTGAATTGAATTCGCCATAGGGGTTACTTGTGAAGAGTGAAAGTTTGACCGTTTTTGTTTAGCTAAATTAAGACATGGATAAGACATGGATGAATTCAAACCGATTGTCGAAAGAGTACGAGAAAGGGGTGTGGGAATTCGTTGAGTTTGCGGTTGCGCACTCCGAAGACCCGCTTCGAATGTCGTGTCCTTGCTTGGGTTGCTGTTATGGGGGTAAGGTTGACGGGAATAAGTTGGCATCCCATTTACTACGGTTTGGAATTGATAGAAGTTATACATGTTGGACAATGCATGGTGAGAAAAGTAACGGGAATGCTGAGTCGAGGTGTAATAGGAAGTATGCTTCAAACGACGATTGCACAGACACATACGATTGCGATCGAGTAGAAGAGATTGCAGAAGCGCTTGAAGAAGATCTTGAGGATTGTCCCAAAATGTTTGAGAGGTTGGTAAGCGATGCAGAGAAACCATTGTATGATGGTTGTTCAAAATTCACAAGATTGTCTGCGGTGTTAAAGTTGTACAACTTAAAGGCGGACAATGGATGGTCGGATAAAAGTTTCACAGAGTTATTAGCCCTTATGAAAGATATGCTACCAAAGGATAATGTTCTTCCCAATCGAACGTATGAAGCCAAAAAGATGTTGTCCTCTATTGGCATGAGCTATGATAAGATACATGCATGTCCAAACGATTGCGTTTTGTTTCGAAACGAGTATGCAACGTTGAATGAGTGTCCTAAATGTGGTGCCCCTCGATATAAGAAAAAGTTGCCTCGTGCTAAAGTCTTATGGTATTTTCCTATAATTCCGAGATTTAGACGCATGTATCGTAGTGAGACCGATTCAAGACACTTGACTTGGCATGCAGATGAAAGAATTATTGATGGAAAGTTGCGACATCCGGCAGACTCACCACAATGGATGAAAGTTGATACTGATTATCCTGAATTTGGAAAAGAAGCAAGAAACCTTCGGTTGTCATTGTCTACTGATGGAATGAACCCGCATGGTATTCAAAGTATCTCGCATAGCACATGGCCTGTGATTCTTATGATTTATAACCTACCTCCGTGGCTATGTATGAAGCGTAAGTACATGATGTTATCTATGCTAATTTCTGGGCCTAAACAACCAGGGAATGACATAGACGTATACTTGGAACCCTTAATCAAAGATTTAAGGTTTTTGTGGGAGAACGGTGTGGAGGTTTACGATGGGTATAGGAAGGAAAGTTTCAACTTGAGGGCGATGTTGTTTGGAACAATTAATGATTTTCCAGCATACGGAAATCTATCCGGGTACAGCAATAAAGGTCAAAAGGTGTGTCCTGTTTGTGAAGATGAAACTGATACGACACGATTGGAGCTTTGTCAGAAGAATGTCTTTCTCGGCCATCGTAGATTCTTAAATTCTAATCATCACTACCGTGGGTGGAGAAAAGCATTCAATGGAAAGGCCGAACATCGTACAGCCCCGCCTTTTTTGTCAGGTGATCAAATTTTTGAAAAGGTGAAAGATATGAGCACTCAGTTTGGCAAGCCTTTTGCACATTCACTTGTCAAGGGTGGGTGGAAGAAGAAGTCAATTTTTTTTGAACTTCCATATTGGAAGTCGTTGTACGTAAGACATTTCCTGGGTGTTATGCATATTGAAAAAAATGTATTTGACAGCGTCATAGGTACGTTACTCAATATACAAGGAAAGTCTAAGGATGGCCTTAACATAAGGAAGGACATGGTAAACATGGGAATGAGAACTGAATTGGGACCCGTGACGAAAGGAAGACGAACATATCTGCCACTTGCTGTTTACACTATATCTAGAAAGGAGAAGAAAACATTGTGTAAGTTCCTCAGTGAAGTTAAAGTTCCAGAAGGCTACTCTTCAGATATTAGAAGACTTGTGTCCATGAAAGACCTCAAGTTAAAGAGTTTGAAGACGCATGATTGCCATGTTATAATGGAACATTTTTTACCAATAGGTATACGTTCTATTTTGCCAGAAAAAGTAAGAAGCGCAATAACTAAGCTGTGTTTCTTCTTTAGGTCAATTTGCAGTAAGGTGGTCGATCCCGCGATCTTACCAACATTGCAAAAAGAGATAGTTGTTACTTTATGTGATCTTGAAATGTATTTTCCTCCCTCGTTTTTTGACATAATGGTTCATCTAGTCGTTCATCTTGTGAAAGAGACACAATTGTGCGGACCAACTTATATGAGATTGATGTACCCTGCTGAACGTTATATGAAAATATTAAAAGGGTACGTGAAAAACAGAAGTCGACCGGAGGGTTGTATTGCCGAACAATACGTTGTTGAAGAAGCGGTTGAGTTTTGTACTGAATATCTGTCAAATGTTCAATCAATTGGACTCCCCAAATCTCATATTGTCGAAAAAAAAGAAGGAAAAAGGCTAATTGGAAATAAAGTTGTGACAGTATCAATGGTCGAACGGGATCAAGCGCACTTGTATGTTCTGCACAATGAGATTGAGGTTC
Organism: Vicia villosa; assembly: GCF_029867415.1. Taxonomy (NCBI): domain Eukaryota; kingdom Viridiplantae; phylum Streptophyta; class Magnoliopsida; order Fabales; family Fabaceae; genus Vicia; species Vicia villosa. The sequence goes on along the minus strand of NC_081183.1, from coordinate 12,128,310 downwards.
AGCCGTATGTTGAAATGCACAAGGTTGTTCTCCGAGATTTAAATCCAAATAGAAATGAGAACTGGATAGTACGAGAGCACAATCGATGTTTCATACCGTGGTTTAGGGATCATATTTATTCAAAGTATCATTCAGATCCTGCTTCAGTAACAGAAAGGTTGAGATGTTTAGCCTATGGTCCAAGTGTAATTGTGCTTTCTTATAGCGCATACGCAATTAATGGATACACATTTTATACCAAAGAACAGGATGATAAAAGTACCATGCAAAATAGTGGTGTTACCTTGGTAGCTGAAGCAATGCACATATCAAGTGCGAAATACTTAAATCCGAAATTTGCAAATTTGTCATATTTTGGGGTTATCGAGCGCATTTTGGTGTTTGATTACGCGAAGTTTCAGATTCCTGTATTTGGTTGCAAGTGGGTTGAAAATAATTGTGGCATACGAATGGATAAGTTAGGATTTTTGCAAGTGGATCTCAATAGGGTAGGGTACAAAGATGAGCCTTTCATTCTAGCCTCTCAAGCTAAACAAGTGTTTTGTGTCAATGATCTGACAAGTACGAAATGGTCTATAGTGCTTTTATCTAACAAAATAGTTGATGAAAACATTGAAGATCAAGGTGATATTGGTGTTGGCATTGAATCTTGTACAAGAAACGATCAAAATGAGAATGATTCTTGTACTAGAAATGATCATAATTGTAACACCCCAAATCTACCCCGCAAATATAATCGGAAATCAGAGTGCATTTAAAAATATTCATCAAAGATGGGATGTCACAATTCGACTTAAACAAACAAACATACTCATATTGTAATCGACAAAGATACATAGCATTCGGAAACAAAACTTTATCCAATAACTTCCAATTTCAAATCATAGACATCTTTCAATTCAACTCAACACAAATATCGTCATAGAATACAACAATCAAGTAATAACTACTAATCCCCCCGAGTGCTACGTATCAGAGCAATGGACACCAACTCGACTTGCCATAAAGCAACATAAAGACTTCACATTAATAACCTCGAACATCCATGACTAATCTTGAGTACCTGCCCATTTCCCATGGTAGGGGAAATATCAGCAATGGGGTGAGATATCTTACAATATAAAGGAATACATGATAAATAATATAGGAGATATAGATCATACATAATTTCACCACTTCACATCACATAACATCTCACAACATATTTTCATCGCAAACCAACTTATCAATATAATACAACTTTCGAAAACGGAAACGATGTCATTAATCACATATTCAAATATACAAGTATGATATCAAATACATCACAACAAACATATCATTATCACGTCACAACAAACACCTCGTCATCTTAACAATCCAAACACAATTCAAATGCAATTCAAATGCGACTCGAATGTGACTCAAACTTATGCATATGCATGTGATACCATTGGAGTAAAACTCCCGTCTTAAACAGTTTGCCATTGGGCCGTCTCAAACATTTGCCACAAGGGCCGTCTCAAACAATGCAATGGATGCGACTCAAATGATGCACATCCACAAACACAACTTAAACCACTTAATCAACTTAAACGACATAATCAACTTGAATGACATAATCAACTTAAACAACATAACCACATAAAATAAACAACATCCACTCAATGCCAAGGTTCTATGGCAATAACCGTATCATAGCAATTTACCACATCTCAATCACATCATCACATCATATCGATATACAACATCTATTCAACTTCATTCTTATCAACATAATACAACTTATCAATAGTGACCATAGGGTCTACGACAACGACAACAATTTCCACATACTAGCGACAATGATAACAAATTCATCATGTTCACAACAACCACAAATCCGTCATATTATAACAAACATCAACGATTCATCATATTGCCAACAACATCAACACATTCATCATATTCCTTAATTCAAGTAATCATCATAATACATTATATTCAATTTCATATATATATATATATATATATATTGTTAAGTCATCGCATGGCATCATCGTCGACTCATACATATCAAATACGCACAATTAATCGCATATAGCATATAACATCTTTATTAATCATGCATATCATCACACACATCATTATCTCATTCATCATAAGGAAGTTACTTATCATCATCTCAATAACATTGTATCATCATAAGAAAACATACATCAAGTTATACTACAACATAGTCATGTCAATTCATCGCAAAGAGCATACTTCATATATTAACACAACATAGTTCACCACTTAATCCTAATAAACATAATAGGAAACAATATCATATGGATCATTTTATTGCATCATGGTATAGTTCATTGCGTTAGCTTTCCAACGCTTCGAACGGCGCCTAAAACGGAGTTACGGATTAAAAGTTATGGTCTTTACAAAATCTGCTCAAAATTGAACCCCTAGGTCGACGCAAACATCTCCTAGGTCGACGTAAACTGCTTTAGGTCGACTCAAAACTCCTCTAGGTCGACCTAACTGAAGGAAAAATAGATTTTTTTGGCTTTCTGTACTGTTTGGTCGACTCAGGTTCTGCATAGGTCGACCTAAGATGCGTGAAAACTCAGATTTCACCATTTTTCTTCCCTAATCCCCTCATAGAACACTCATTAACCCATACACCATCCATACATCATTTGAAAGCAAATTTAGCACATCTGTAAGGTTCCTAAACTTATTTCTAATCATGGGTTCACACACAAACATCAACAACATGATTAATGACACAATTTCATGGATTCTATCATAAACCCTAACAATTTCAAACTCACACATCCATGGAGAATAACATACAATCTAACCCACCATAAACATCATCATGCCAACCCTTAGAGAGTAAGAACCCCACCCTTACCTTAGCAAAGCCTCATCTTCAATGGAGTCATCCCTTTCTTCATGCCATAGCTTTCTTCTCTTCCTCTCTTCTTTCTCTTCTTTCTCTTCTTTCTCTTCTTTCTCTTCTTTCTCTTCTTTCTCTTCTTTCTCTTCTTTTCCACAAAATGAGTTATGAGGTTTAATCTCTAAAACCCTAACTCTTACTATATTTTCCCACTAATGGGCTTAACCCATAACCCACCCATTGTGTTATATTCTTTCCACTTAGGCCCAATTCATAACATCTCTTTAATCACTCAATTAATCCGAATAATACACGTAATTGAATAATCACATAACATAACGAATATTATTCCCAATAATATTCCCCAACTACAGTTGCTCCTTAACTTAATTAATACCAACTCGCAATTGTACTTCTCTGACTAATCCGAATAATAAATCTGACCACAACTTAACTGCTCAAAATAACATATTAATCCAAATTACGCCTTTAGAATAATACCGATAAACCTCGACTCCAACTAATTCCAATGAATAAATCCTCGACCAATTTAATTAAATAATTAATTAAATTCGGGGCGTTACAACTCTCCCCCACTTAGAATATTTTCGTCCTCGAAAATCCATCCGACATAATCGTCCTCAACTTCGCTTCCAAGTCTCCAATTCTCAATTGCGTTAGACAACACTTCGACTACCAAAATAACTCAACCTGACTTAAATCCAGTGTCAATTATTCGACATCTCTACGACATACTCGTTAACAACTTACCAACCATCTCAGGAATCTCTTGACTTATTAATACTTATGGTAGCAACAACCTTAATTCGCTTATACATGGAGATACAATCTCACTTCATTAACTTAGCAACAGAGTCATCACTGCTCAACAATACCTTGACATATGATCCTTAAGGTAGTAACAATCATAATCCTCATATACTTGGGTGTTCAACTCCACACTATCATCGTATTAACAACATTCTCAACACCAGAACGCATACTTACTTCCTTTCTCATAATAATACATGATAATCTTAAACAAACACCAACAACTCTCTCTCCGCCTTGTTGTGTCACTCCTATAGTGATATCAACGTAGCCAACATACTCAACTCAGTCATAGTACAAAAAACCACTTCTTACTTACAGAGTCCAACAACAATATAACGACAACAGAAACCAAATTACTATAGCGTCAACTTAACAAGATTACTCGACGAATACACTCAACTCCACCATCAACTAACATCCCTTATATCATCCTTATAAACTCGGCAAGTATTCACGAGAAAATACCATACTCTGGCACGTCGTCCTTACCTCAACAGCCACCAACTCAAACATGTAGATCAAGACATACCATTCTTCTAGGCTTCTGATACTTGATTTTCTACCTCTAACAAACACACATGCATGACAATTGTGCCACATTACACATCCGCTGCGCAACTCTGATAATCCATCTTAAGTCACCGTCCACGTTAAATCTTTCTATCAATTGTATGGTTCATAACTCTTAATCTAGTTCGGACTTCTTTAAACATCCATCACAAAATCGATGCTCACTCGACATTCTCAATCCTTCACTTTGCGATGCTATCTCGCCTATAAACCAGCTTCTCTGACCTGTTCATTACTTCTCAACTATTCATGGATACTTTTGCGTTAATTCCCACCAACTAGAGAACAACTATCTTCACAACGTAACATTCATCCCTTTATGCACTATCAAGCTAGCAAGACACGTCTATACCATTCAATCACGATTTCGTCTACTATCAACAAGAGATTAAGGGTGATCAAGTCCTCAATTTGTCAATAGATAGCCGACAACCATAATGGAGTATAAACCATCATTACCAACATTAATAATGTTCTTTTCCAACTTGTACTCATATGATCAGAAGTAATATGATTCCGTAATTCACCAATCTTCCAAAATCATCTGAACAAAACTAACACCGACGTCTTGCAGCTACTTCCTTAAGCACCTCTGACGATACATCAGAACAAAATTCATGTACACCATTATCCACACTTCTTATTATTGAAATCATACTCATCTCTTCGCATTACCAATTCTTACTCGCGCTTCAAAAAGTTTCGACAACTTCAACGGCTTCTACTACTGCCTCAATCACTTGCATCAATCTTACAGCAATACTTCTTTTAATCACTGATCCCACATCGACCTCTTATGCAAGTTTGCTCAACCAATAACTTCACAGTCCATCAGCAACACTGGAACATCGCACTTTCTAAATTCCATCTTCTAGAATTTATTCTCATTACTTACAGTTACCTTTAGACATATCAGGAACTTGCACCATGCTCGCATACCAACAACCGCTACATAGCTCCTCATCCTTCGAGAAGTGAACATAAAAAATTCCTGCTCATCCTCTTCCTCGAGATGCTCCACTTAATTAGCAACAAAAATCTTAAATCCAAGTCATCTTCGATTCAGGAAACAACAAACTCCAACAACACTTGCACTGTCGCCCTCAGTAGCATACTACATCCTACAACTGAAACATAACCGAGAAGCATAGCTTCTCCCCCACTTAGCTTCAAACCAACTCCTGCAGACAAACGATCAGAAGAACAACAAGTACCGACAGTGTTTCACACACTCGTCGTGTACACGAGAATAAACATCATTAAACAACATTGGCCGGACGGACCGACCTGCTCTGATACCACTATTGTAACACCCCAAATCTACCCCGCAAATATAATCGGAAATCAGAGTGCATTTAAAAATATTCATCAAAGATGGGATGTCACAATTCGACTTAAACAAACAAACATACTCATATTGTAATCGACAAAGATACATAGCATTCGGAAACAAAACTTTATCCAATAACTTCCAATTTCAACTCATAGACATCTTTCAATTCAACTCAACACAAATATCGTCATAGAATACAACAATCAAGTAATAACTACTAATCCCCCCGAGTGCTACGTATCAGAGCAGTGGACACCAACTCGACTTGCCATAAAGCAACATAAAGACTTCACATCAATAACCTCGAACATCCATGACTAATCTTGAGTACCTGCCCATTTCCCATGGTAGGGGAAATATCAGCAAAGGGGTGAGATATCTTACAATATAAAGGAATGCATGATAAATAATATAGGAGATATAGATCATACATAATTTCACCACTTCACATCACATAACATCTCACAACATATTTTCATCGCAAAACAACTTATCAATATAATACAACTTTCGAAAACGGAAACGATGTCATTAATCACATATTCAAATATACAAGTATGATATCAAATACATCACAACAAACATATCATTATCACGTCACAACAAACACCTCGTCATCTCAATAATCCAAACACAATTCAAATGCAATTCAAATGCGACTCGAATGTGACTCAAACTTATGCATATGCATGTGGTACCATTGGAGTAAAACTCCTGTCTCAAACAGTTTGCCATTGGGCCGTCTCAAACATTTGCCACAAGGGTCGTCTCAAACAATGCAATGGATGCGACTCAAATGATGCACATCCACAAACACAACTTAAACCACTTAATCAACTTAAACGACATAATCAACTTGAATGACATAATCAACTTAAACAACATAACCACATAAAATAAACAACATCCACTCAATGCCAAGGTTCTATGGCAATAACCGTATCATAGCAATTTATCACATCTCAATCACATCATCACATCATATCGACATACAACATCTATTCAACTTCATTATTATCAATATAATACAACTTATCAATAGTGACCATAGGGTCTACGACAACAACAACAATTTCCACATACTAGCGACAATGATAACAAATTCATCATGTTCACAACAACCACAAATCCATCATATTATAACAAACATCAACGATTCATCATATTGCCAACAACATCAACACATTCATCATATTCCTTAATTCAAGTAATCATCATAATACATTATATTCAATTTCATATATATATATATATATATATATATTGTTAAGTCATCGCATGGCATCATCGTCGACTCATACATATCAAATACGCACAATTAATCGCATATAGCATACAACATCTTTATTAATCATGCATATCATCACACACATCATTATCTCATTCATCATAAGGAAGTTACTTATCATCATCTCAATAACATTGTATCATCATAAGAAAACATACATCAAGTTATACTACAACATAGTCATGTCAATTCATCGCAAAGAGCATACTTCATATATTAACACAACATAGTTCACCACTTAATCCTAATAAACATAATAGGAAACAATATCATATGGATCATTTTATTGCATCATGGTATAGTTCATTGCGTTAGCTTTCCAACGCTTCGAACGGCGCCTAAAACGGAGTTACGGATTAAAAGTTATGGTCTTTACAAAATCTGCTCAAAATTGAACCCCTAGGTCGACGCAAACATCTCCTAGGTCGACGTAAACTGCTTTAGATCGACTCAAAACTCCTCTAGGTCGACCTAACTGAAGGAAAAATAGATTTTTTTGGCTTTCTGTACTGTTTGGTCGACTCAGGTTCTGCATAGGTCGACCTAAGATGCGTGAAAACTCAGATTTCACCATTTTTCTTCCCTAATCCTCTCATAGAACACCCATTAACCCATACACCATCCATACATCATTTGAAAGCAAATTTAGCACACCTGTAAGGTTCCTAAACTTATTTCTAATCATGGGTTCACACACAAACATCAACAACATGATTAATGACACAATTTCATGGATTCTATCATAAACCCTAACAATTTCAAACTCACACATCCATGGAGAATAACATACAATCTAACCCACCATAAACATCATCATGCCAACCCTTAGAGAGTAAGAACCCCACCCTTACCTTAGCAAAGCCTCATCTTCAATGAGTCATCCCTTTCTTCATGCCATAGCTTTCTTCTCTTCCTCTCTTCTTTCTCTTCTTTCTCTTCTTTCTCTTCTTTCTCTTCTTTCTCTTCTTTCTCTTCTTTTCCACAAAATGAGTTATGAGGTTTAATCTCTAAAACCCTAACTCTTACTATCTTTTCTCACTAATGGGCTTAACCCATAACCCACCCATTGTGTTATATTCTTTCCACTTAGGCCCAATTCATAACATCTCTTTAATCACTCAATTAATCCGAATAATACACGTAATTGAATAATCACATAACATAACGAATATTATTCCCAATAATATTCCCCAACTACAATTGCTCCTTAACTTAATTAATACCAACTCGCAATTGTACTTCTCTGACTAATCCGACTAATAAATCCGACCACAACTTAACTTCTCAAAATAACATATTAATCCAAATTACGCCTTTAGAATAATACTGATAAACCTCGACTCCAACTAATTCCAATGAATAAATCCTCGACCAATTTAATTAAATAATTAATTAAATTCGGGGCGTTACAATAATGAGGGTATTTGGATCAATCCAACCGTCCGCGTTGTTAAGAGACGCGTAGAACACAATCCTACCAAGAAAAGAAAGAGACGTTAGTGATAAAGGTAATAGTATACATATTCCGACTAATTTGCTTTATTCAATTTGTACCGATTGTTTTATTCAATAGTATAGTACTTATTCAATTTTGGTGCATATTCTCGTTTTGTACATAACTTTTGAACCATGTATCCGTTTGTCGACTTCTTTACATGTAACTATACTATTTTGACGATTCTGGAGCTGCTCATGCACTTATCTTTACATTTCGGGACTATTTTTTTATCGGTTTTGCTTCTGCCCATAATCAAAAGTCGGGCTTACGGTCTGAATTTCGGAAAACCAACTTTATTTTTGAGTCCGTGGGGACGTTTTACCATAGCCATGTAAATTCCGTTCAATTTCGACAACTTTCTTTTTTGACGCTTATTTTGATTTGTACCGATTTCGTTTCCGATTTACTTGTACATGCATGGTTTGACTTCCATTTGACTTGTATAGATTGTTAGCTTATTAATAGTGTACTAATGTGCTTTAGTTTGTTTGATACAGGTTCAATGGCTCCGAATAGAGATGCTCCACCTGAAAACTCACAAGAAAACTCACAAGAAAGAGATGCTCAAGAAAGAGATGCTCCGGATACAAATGCTCCACCTGATACTGAAGCAAAAGAAGTTGCACGAGGCAACACCATTATGAAGGGAATCATTCGACATAGAGACCAAGGATTAGTATACCATTTGGAATGGAATTCTGAAAACTAACCAATTGGTCCTAATTCTGCAAAGTTGACAAGCTACATTGGTACACTTGTTCGTATGCATATTCCAGTCTCCGTAGCTAAATGGAATCTGAAAAGCGAAGAGTTGGATGCGAAAAAAAAAGCGATTTGGGACGAGCTTCAGGTATATATCATATATGGTTGTTGTTATTATCTTGACGATAAATTGTTTAAATTACTTATACTAACACACTATGCGTATGTTTTTTTGTAGAGGACTTTTGAGATACCAGATGATCGTAGACGCTACATACTTAGTTTGGCCGGAAAAAGATATAGAGGGTGGAAATCTTTTTTGACAAACACCTATCTTAAGGATAAAGATGGAAACTTTCTTGAAGAGGCACCGGGACGGCCAAAAAAGTATGAGATCTTCATTGATGAAAAAGATTGGGTTGAGTTTGTAAATCAAAGAGATGAAGATTTTTGGAAAAGGAGTGCCACGAATAGTGCGAGAGCATCCAAACCCGCGTATCCATACAAAAAAGGGCGTTTGGGATATGCACGCTTAGAGGATAAAATTGTAAGTAAATAGAAATGCGTTTTAATTAATTGTCTAAATGTGTTTTATTTGACGATTTTATCATTTGTGTCAATGCATAGTTAGAGGAGACTAAAAGTGAGGAAACTTCACTTCCTGTACATGTGTTGTGGAAGGAAGCTCGTGTGGGCAAGAATCAAGCTGTCGATCCCGATGTTCAGAGAGTTTATACTGAATGTGTAAGTATAATACTGTGTCTTTAATTAGTCAGTTAAGTGTTTTTTAATATATAAATGATTTTTTATCTCCACTAATAATTATTGAAATGTAAATGAATTACAGGAGACCTTGTCGCAATCGGTGTCCACCGGTGAGGACCAGGATGATAGGAGCGTACTTAGTAGAGCACTAGATGCTCCTGAGTATCCCGGTCGGGTGAGGGGTAAGGGTCATGGTGTGACTCCAACCTCTTTTTACAAGCATCCTAGGAGAAGAAATCCTACCAATCAAGAAGTGTTGCAAAAATTGCAGGAATTGCAAGCACAAGTCTCTGAATTGCAAAGAGATAAAGATATGTATATGAGAGAAAAGTGCAATACTGCATCGGTGAAAGAAACTAGTGATAAAGCTAGTTTCAACTGTCAAAGAAAACTTCCCGAGGTAATTATAAATTTCTTTTCCTTACAAATTGTTTTATTTTATTAACGATAATGACTCTATATTTACTATTGGTTTAGGGCATTTCTTCTTGCCAACTATACTTATCGGCACCGTATTATCGCCTAGTTGGCAAGGGAAAAGTGCACAACACTGCGGGAGATTTACTTCACCATAGACCGCTCCCGGATGGACACCTGAAAGTATCAGTTGATGTTGTATTAGATCATGATGCGGTGCTACCGGTACCTAACATGGTCTCAGAGACAACATTGATGCGAGATGCAATAGGGTCATTTGTTGCATGGCCCTCGGAGCTCATTATCATTGGTGATGAGGTATATTCAAAACCATTATGAATCATTTAGTTTTCGAATGTCAATTCTGCACCGTTACGTTAATTATTTTTTACGTTTTAATTTTAGACTGCTCCTACAAAACCCGCAATTAAGGGCAAAGGGATTTTACAGGAGGAGGAGGAGTCTGTTGCATCACTAAAAGAGGTACATTTAAGGAGTTAATATATAATTTGAATCTAAATTGCATGATTTTATATTTTATCGATCGTTATATGATTTTTAGGCATCTGCTCGGGGGTCACAACAAGTGACACAGGAAGTTCGTAGCGTACCACCTAAGGGTCCTCCGAAGCAAGCGGCAAAAAAAGGTGGTGCTTTTGTGGCTCGATACCGGACTACGCTCGGAACACTTGTTGATATGTCCGATTTGAAGGAAGGTGCTCTCCGTCAAATCAATATGGAGGAAGGTATCTTTGGTGTTGAATTCATGTCACATATTGCAATAGATGACTTGGAAGAGATTTTTACGCAAGAACAACTAGGCGTCGCTAATATGCACTCGTACATCCGGTAATATTCACTCATCCGATATATTATTTAATTAGTCGAACAATTTATTTACACATTATGTTTATTATGTTTTTCACTCATCCGGTAATATACACTAATATGCACTCATACATCCGGTTATTCACTCATCCGCTAATATGTTTATAATGTTTTTATTTAAGGTTGTTGCATGACAGAGTGTTGCGTGGGACTGCATTGTCAAACAGATTCTGTTTCGTGTCTTCCGCCCATTGCAGCGGAATAACAATTGCTTCGGAACCGGAATCAGTTAGACAGCGCTTAGTCGATAGATTCATGTCATCCGGCAATACAGAAAGTCTGATTCTTTGGGCGTATAATACCCGACCAGTAGGGTTAGTTTCTCATTCTTGGTTCATCTAATCTCTGTTTCTTTTGTGTATGGCAAAATTTTCATATAACCTATTGTTTTAATTTATAGAGCACACTGGTTGTTGCTTGCTATCAACCCTATAAGAGAAGTGGTGTATTATCTGAATTCGGTAAATGGTGACTGGACCAATTATCCGGCTATGAAGAAAATCATTGATTTGTAAGTGGGATCGTTCTAAATATTCGTGTATATTTAATTATTTGTGAGATTGATCTAAACATATGCTTTTATATATTTGTTAGATCAATACAAGTGTTCCGAAGTCAACGAGACGCACAGGTATCCCGGACTAAATCAAACAACATTACTTGGATCAAAGTGCAGGTACATTATTTTTCACAATTTTGCTTATAATATTTATGCTACTTGATAAAATAAGACAACTATAAAATCTTATTTGTTTTTCTATGTAGTGTCCGATACAGCGGAACAGTTCAGACTGCGGATACTTTGTTTTGAGGTTTATGAAAGAAATCCTTCAAATGAATCAATTAGAGATTCCAATCACGGTATGGATTTATAACTTAATTAGATAACTTCTTATAATTTATTACATTTAACTAAATCATTCATATTATGTTTTTATTCTGTAGTACTTTGACGAATTTTGTAACATCCTATTTTTATTATCATTTTAATTAATTAGGATTATTTGATAATTGGCATTGTTTATGTGTTTATTTAATTATTGTTTGAATAATAATTATTTGATTTTGTGGTAATGTGTTATTTACCTAATTAATGAGTGGTAGAATTTTGTTTGGAATTAGCTAAATGGGCCTAGTTGAGTGAGAAAGAGTATTAGGTGGGTTAAGCCCAAATGAAATAATGAGAGTTAGAAGGTATTTGTGAGTTAACCTAAATTAGATAGAAAGATAGAAAGATAGAAAGAAGAGGAGAGGAGAGAAAAGAGGCAAAAATAGTGGAAGAGACAAGAGAAGAGGATTGTGAGATTCTTGAAGTTAGGAGGAGAAATTCAAGAGGTAAGGGTTTGAATACAAGTTCTTATAGGTTATATGATTGGGTAATGTGTTTTGTTGTGATTATCTCTTCATCTTTGCAATTTCATGGAAAAACATAGAAAGGTTAGGTTTTTATGAACATATGCATAAATTGATGGATTGAAATGTGCTTAGTTGATGTTTGGTGTTGGTATGATGTTATAAGACCCGTAATATGTGTTGTATTTGTGTGTATATCATGTATTCTGTGGTTGTTCGAAATATGCAACGTTTGCCAACATGATTGGGTTAAGTTTGGGGAATTTTGAGTGAGTTTCGTATGCTGTTTTTGGGTTTTGGGGTTTCTGAAAATCGCCAGTCGCGCCGCGATCCCTTGCACGCGCCGCGAAACTCTTGGCAGAAATTTGTGCGCGCCGCGAACCCTGTTTTACAGCACTTTTTCTAAACTTTGAAAGGCCATAACTTTTAATCCAAAACTCCGTTTTATGTGCCGTTTGAAGCGTTAGAAAGCTATTGTGATATTCTATATGATAGTATAGGATCTAATTGCACATGATTGATAAATTGTGACGTTATCATATGGAATAATGTGTAATTATCTTATGTGTAATATGTTAGTATATGATGTATATCCAGTGTTGGAACACTTTGTGTAGATGTAAACATGATGTGTGTGATTGGATAGGTGATGGTTGTTATGCCTTGTTGAATGTGTTAAATTGTGTTGTGAATGTTGTGTACAATTGGTGAATAATTCATAGAGTTGGATTATGGTGTTATGCGGTGAGTTAAGATTGACGAGATAATCTTAATTGCATAATTTGTTGGTATTTGTACATACATTCATAGCATGGTCGGCTTTATTGTGGAAGCGGTGAAACTTGGGTTCACATGGTAAGAGACGTTGATCCTTAATTGGAAATAGGCGTAGAAGACGTGATCCTTAATTGGAGATAGGCGTATTGGCTTTGATCTTGTCCGGATCGGAAGCGTGGCTTTGATTCTAAACATTGAATCGGAAAGCGGTGAAACATTGGATTCACATTGGGTACCACATGCATTGAGTCACATTGTTGCATTTCGAGTCACATTGTGTGTTATGTGATTGCCTTGTATACATGTGATTTGTTTTGGAATAATGATTAATACGTGATATGTGAATTGCCTACTTGAGAAGTGTGATGAATAGTGAAATGTATGCTTGTTTATGTTTACATTTCCCATTATTATGTTTTCTATAAGAAGTTGAATTCTCACCCTTCTGTTTGAATGTTATCCTTCGTTGGTAACGTGCAGGTTCCGACGAGTAGTAGCTTGTCCGAGGATTTAGCCGAGGAGCTCCTGAGTTTGTTATTGGATTAGGTAGCGAGTCATATGCTCTGATCATGTAACACTTGGGGGGATTTTATCGTAGTCTTATACTCATGTTTGGATGTTGCTATTTACTATGTTTTGTTGGATATTCGGATATGTTTGTTTGAGATCTCGGATATGTTGATTAAGGCGATGTAGCCAAAATTGTGGATTGGATGTTAATTCGAATTCGGTAGATGAATATAGTATGGGATATATTCATTGAAATTTTAATAGCAATTCAATTGGTTTCCGCAAGCGTTTATGCATATGTATGGAAGTATGAGATTTACATTGTGTTACAAATATGATCTTTGCATATTAAGAATGTTGGATGTTTTGCTTTAGGTTTTCATTTGTGATGAAAATAACATGTGATGCCCTTTTCCTTTATGCATGTTTACTCTGTTAATTATATGATATATTTGGGGTTAGAAAAAGGGGTGTTACAAATTTCGTGCTGCTACTTACACGAGACTTAAGTTGGAAGAAATCAAAGAGGAATTGTGTCAATTTTATATTCATCAGCTATTCATGTAGTAGGATTTGTGTCGATTTGAAGAGAATATTATAGTACTCTAGGATATATGGTTACTAACTTTGTTCATATTGTTGCCAATTAATATTTGAAGTATAATATTGTTGATGTTAGAGATTTAGTTTGATTGACATAATGATGTATATATATAATTTTGGATATTATAATGGTATTATATTAGTATATATATATAGACCTACCTATGGTTGAAAATATATCGTCGAAAATATATTACAGGTCGAAAATATTACAGGTTGAAAATATATTACAGGTCAAAAATATTACAGGTCGATCTGGGAGGCTGAAATTATAGGCTGCACTTTAAAATATCTCATTTAGCAACGACAGCGCTTTTAAAAAGCGCTCTTAAAGGTCCACATACGAAAGCGCTTTGTTACAAAAAGCGCTGCCAAAGATTAAAAATAAGAAAGAAAAAAAATACGCAACCTACCAAAGCGCTTTTGGAAAAGTGCTCTAGTAGGGGGGGCTACCAGAGCGCTTTTTCCAGAAAAAGCGCTCTTATAAGGGGGTCTACCAGAGCGCTTTTTCTGTAAAAAGCGCTCTTATAGGGGGTCTACCAGAGCGCTTTTAAAAGCGCTTTCGTTACCTACGCCAGCGCTGGCTTTGAGAGCGCTTTAAAGAGTTGTTAAAGGCCAAAAAAAGCGCTTTAGAAGCCCTTCCGTGTTGTAGTGAGCCTTCGACTTCATGCTTAACTCTGTCAAATTGTCAAACTAAGAAGCTACCTTTCGACCATACTAGAGTTTGATCCAATATCTCACAAATCTCCACCTTGGATCTAACTCTACAACATCAAGGGAACAAACTAGCTTTCTTCATGCAGCTTTAGCAACTGCATACAGTGGAAAAACTTGCAACTCGGTAATGTCTTGGTGATCATATCAGCAGCATTGTCTTCAGTCGAAACCTTCAGCACTTGGACTTCTCCACGCTCGATTACTCCTCTGACGAAATGCAGCCTCACATCAATGTGCTTAGTTCGCTCATGATAGGCTGAATTCTTCGACAGGTGTATTGCACTTTGACTATCACATTTAACAGTGATACCTCGACCTTGAAGTTTCAGCTCCTTCGCAAAACCTTCAAGCCACAATGCTTCTTTCACAGCTTCAGTTAATGCAATATACTCCGCTTCAGTGGTTGATAGAGCAACAACCTTCTGAAGTGTTGCTTTCCAACTAATTGTTGTGCCAAACATAGTGAAAACATATCCAGAAATAGATTTCCTGGAATCCATACAACCTGCATAATCAGAGTCAACATATCCTCCAATTGCTGCTTTACCATCTTCACCCAAGGCTCCACCATAAATTAGGACTCTTTTCAGAGACTGATCAGTGCATTTTGATGCACATTCCTCTACGGTTGTACTTATACATTTCCATGGTTTGCTTGTCTTATTTTTGTATTTTATAATGTTTTTATATTTTAAATTATTTTTATTGTTATTTGATTTTCGTATTTATTTTTCAGCTTTAGTAGTCTGCACGGAAACGATCATAACTGGAGTTCCGGGAGTCCGATTGAGGCGTTCTAATAATCGCCGGAAAGCTAAGAAAAAGAACTACAACTTTTATGTTGGAGTCAAAGTCAGAATCGGAACCTATATTTCCCAGAATTGCGTTTAAAGCTGCAGCACTATTTAATTTTCAGTTTTTGGGTCGTTTAGTAGTGGGTCTGGTTTTGTCATTCGACCTAGTTGGGTCATAAACGTTTTTTGGCTGATTCCTAATAGGTCTAGCAGCCGTGTTACTGTTTATCACGTTTTACTATACACAATTTTATTTCAACTCTTTTGCTCTGTACGCTTGAATGGAGAACTAAACATCCAGAGTCGATCTACTGTAATCGAATTCCAAAAGCTTTGAGGTTTTTATTTTATCAATTCAATTTCGTTTCTCTTTCAATTATATTCTATGAATTTGCATTTGCTTAATCTGTTATTTCGTGGAATATTTTGATTAATTTCGTATGATTGTATTCCTAACTGTTAATCGTTGTTTACGTCACTTCGTCGTTAAATTGCGTTTCTATATCGTGTTTGCTTAATTCGCGATTGTATTAATCCGTTTGCTTAATTCGGAATAGGAATCCAATCTGTTTAATATCTTTTGTGCTTGTCAATTGATATTGAAATCGAATAGAGATCGAAGCCGCTTAGGGAATTGGTAAGGTAGAAACCCATGATAAGCCGGAACCGAAAACAGTAGATTGGCTTAATTTTATAATCACTTTTTCAAAACAACTTATTTCATTAATCGCTTTTGATAATCATTTTTTCTATAATTCGAACCTAAACCAACCCCCCTAAATCGATTTACCTTTGGTTAATAATCAACGAGAATCCTTGTGATACGATACGCGAGTCACTTGTCGCTTTCTACGGTTTTATTCAAAACTACTCGTTTTTGATCCGCGCGCGATAGCGGATCAAATTTAAATTAGTATTAGAATAACCTCAAAGCAATGGAACCCATAAGCAGTAGGATTAGTCGTTTAGCTTATTTTGATAATCACTTAATTTACTCTGTTTTATAAATTGATTCTAAAACAAACCCCCATTATCGTTTTTAGTGTTAGTTAATAAAATCAAGAATCCTTGTGAGAACGATATTCGAGTTGTCGTTACCGCTAAACTACGTTTTCAAAATACTCGTTTTTGATCCGTGCGCGACAACGGATCAAATTGACAGCAGATTAAATTGGCGCCGTTGCCGGGGATTCTTGTGAATATTAACTGATAATAGAGTCATAGGTTTAGTGTTATTGCGTTTAGGCCTTAGTTTCCTCACGGTTTTGGCCAATCCGCGTTTAGAGTCGAAAAATTCAGTTTTTGAAAAAATTGTGTTCGATTGTAAAAGGTTTTTGCCTACTGGAAGTAGAAAAATCGTGTGATTAATACTCCCCTACTCTAGAAGAGTAGGGGAATTCGAGCCAAAATTGACAAATTCATCGTTTTTCTATTTTTAATGAATTTTTTACTGTTTTCATAGAGTCAAAAAAATCTAAAAAAATTCTCAAAATTCTTATTTGTCTTAATTAGTTTAATTTTCGTGTTTTTATATTTTTCTGAATTTATTTTAATCATTTTTATTCTTTCTATTCGTTTCTGCATGTATGGGACATAATCGGTGTTTCGGTGTTTGTTGAACCCATGGCTGAACAAAGAACACTAACGCAGTTGGCTGTCCCTAGTGTGAACTATAACGGTTTATGTATTGACTATCCTACGGGTGATGCACCTTTTGAATTGGAATATGGTTTAACACATTTGTTGCCTAGGTTTAATGGTTTTGCAGGTGAGGATCCGAATAAGCATCTGAAGGAATTTCAGGTTGTGTTCTCTGCACCTTCCGAACCTTCACTAGAGGATATTGTCAAACAAATGGCTGCAAATAATCTTCAGTATCAACAGCAAGTAGATTCTACTCTCCAGACTTTGCAAACACAGATTGGACAGCTTGCCACTTTGATGAATGCCATGCAGCAAGCTCAAGGATCAAACCAACAATGCTTGGAAGAGCATTCTATTTTTCAAATAGAGTTTCTTTCTGAAAATGTTGTTGGTATTTGTACTGATTTGTTTGCAGATGATTTTCCATCATTGTCTGGTTTTGATGATGTTTACTCTTGTGATGTTTGTACTGACACTAAAATGTGCTCTGTTTGTACTAAAATTGAGGTTGCCTTGCAAGTTGATATTCTTACTGCAGATGAGGTTGCAAATGAAGTTGTTCATGTAGATGAAGCTCTCGACACCCCGGCTGCCCGGAAAATATCATTTATAGAACAACCACATTCCCAAGAGCTGAAACCAATTCCTCAAAATCTTAAATATGCTTATTTAGAGATGAATGAAAAACTTCCGGTTATAATTTCTTCTAAACTTTATTTTGATCAAGAAAGTAAGTTTTTGCAGGTTTTGAAGAAGCATGACAAAGGAATTGGATGGACCTTGGATGACATTTATGATATTAGTTTGTCCATGTGTGTGCATAGGATCTCACTTGAAGATGCAGCAAAAGTAGTGAGGCAGCCCCATAACCTTTGGTTCCTTGATGTTGTGAAAGATGAGAGCACCTTCACGTGCCCATTTGACACTTTTACTTTTAGAAGAACATTCTTTGATCCTGGAATAAAAGGCGAAGGAGCTAAACCACTTTTTAAGGACGATGAGCATTACCGAAAGCTACTCCATGAGAGCTCCACTTTGGAAGAAGAGAATATAGAAGACCTCTCTTTGGGAAAGGCAGCTTATGTGATCACTTATCCTCCTTGACTACTCGGGTGTGTTCTTTCCTTTCTCTCACTCTTATTTTATATTAATGTTCTTTCATTGAGGACAATGTATGTCTTAAGTGTGGGGGAGAGAATCATTTATTTGTTTTGTTTTCTTTCAATTTTTTTTGTTTTTGTTTTAATTTCAACCAATAAAAAAAATGCATCTTCTTGAAAGCTTTAGGCTATAGACTGATTTGAGTCGAGTTTGCGGAGACGTGGGAAAAATTCACAAGACCGGTATCGTTCTAACACCGTAAGTCTCCTGCATATGGAAATCGATTTGAATTTTTTATTATGTTTTAGCCTTAAATTCTCATTCTTTGACAGCTCTTGAGTAGTTTATTTCAGCAGTCGGCACCATCTCTCACACACTTTACGCAGGAAGCCGATGAATATAAGTGAATGTTTCGAAAAGAAAAGAAAAAAAGAGAAAAGAAAAAGGTAATACACCTGCTAAGTTTGGTGATCCTCACCCGGTCACTTAACCCAACGGTTGTGTAATCTTCAAAAAAAAAAAGTTTTCAAAACTCTTTGTTAGTTGGTTCAGCGGTTTCTGGTGCTGAACTTGGTAGGGAGGATTACGGTCCGATCCCCCGCAACTACATCTGAGTAAGCAAAGGGTTATGCCACGCAAGTACCGGAACCCCGTGCAAAAGGATCAGAGTCACTAACCGGTCGTCCTATTATAAGTGTGTGGAGATAACGGGCTTAATGTGATTGCGCCTGAATGAAAAAAAGCAAAAAGGATGAGTAAGTTAGGCTATGGTATAATAATATGATTTGAATTGGTTTGTGTATTTAGGAGGCTTATGTCTGCATATCTGTGGTTAGTGTTCTTACGATGTCCTTAGTGTGCAAGATTAGTACCTGTCGATGTAAACTTACCGGAAGAAGATTGGTAGCCTAGGATGAGTAACTGTTGATGTATTTCTGCTTTCTTTGTTTTGTTTTTCATTTTGCTCGGAGTGCAAAAGTTCAAGTGTGGGGAAATTTGATCAGTGCATTTTGATGCACATTCCTCTACGGTTGTACTTATACATTTCCATGGTTTGCTTGTCTTATTTTTGTATTTTATAATGTTTTTATATTTTAAATTATTTTTATTGTTATTTGATTTTCGTATTTATTTTTCAGCTTTAGTAGTCTGCACGGAAACGATCATAACTGGAGTTCCGGGAGTCCGATTGAGGCGTTCTAATAATCGCCGGAAAGCTAAGAAAAAGAGCTACAACTTTTATGTTGGAGTCAAAGTCAGAATCGGAACCTATATTTCCCAGAATTGCGTTTAAAGCTGCAGCACTATTTAATTTTCAGTTTTTGGGTCGTTTAGTAGTGGGTTTGGTTTTGTCATTCGACCCAGTTGGGTCATAAACGTTTTTTGGCTGATTCCTAATAGGTCTAGCAGCCGTGTTACTGTTTATCACGTTTTACTATACACAATTTTGTTTCAACTCTTTTGCTCTGTACGCTTGAATGGAGAACTAAACATCCAGAGTCGATCTACTGTAATCGAATTCCAAAAGCTATCAATTCAATTTCGTTTCTCTTTCAATTATATTCTATGAATTTGCATTTGCTTAATCTGTTATTTCGTGGAATATTTTGATTAATTTCGTATGATTGTATTCCTAACTGTTAATCGTTGTTTACGTCACTTCGTCGTTAAATTGCGTTTCTATATCGTGTTTGCTTAATTCGCGATTGTATTAATCCGTTTGCTTAATTCGGAATAGGAATCCAATCTGTTTAATATCTTTTGCGCTTGTCAATTGATATTGAAATCGAATAGAGATCGAAGCCGCTTAGGGAATTGGTAAGGTAGAAACCCATGATAAGCCGGAACCGAAAACAGTAGATTGGCTTAATTTTATAATCACTTTTTCAAAACAACTTATTTCATTAATCGCTTTTGATAATCATTTTTTCTATAATTCGAACCTAAACCAACCCCCCTAAATCGATTTACCTTTGGTTAATAATCAACGAGAATCCTTGTGATACGATACGCGAGTCACTTGTCGCTTTCTACGGTTTTATTCAAAACTACTCATTTTTGATCCGCGCGCGACAGCGGATCAGAGACCCATTTATGTACCTTAAAATCCACTTCAATGCTTGCCAGTGAGCCTTTCCAGGATTCTCCATGTACCTGCTTACAAGACTTAGTACAGACCATAGCATACATCAAAGAACCAACTATATTAGCATATGGGATGCTATCCATATAGGCTCTTTTGACATCAGTACTGGGACACTGATCAATACTCAGCTTGAATTGAGGGTTTGTAGGAGTCACAACTGGCTTCGAATTCTACATACCAAACTTTTCGAGAATCTTTCGTAGATATGCCTCTTGAGATAGGCATAACTTTGACTTCTTTCTATCTCTTCGAATGGCAATTCCATGAATTCTGGAAGCAGCTCCCAGATCCTTCATATCGAACTCCTTATTGAGTTCAGCCTTCACCCTCATCACATCTTCAACATTGTTGCTTGCTATAAGAATATCATCCACATAAAGCAACAAAATAACAAATGAATTACCAGGTCGAAATCTGAAGTAAACACAGTGGTCGAATTGACTTCTAATGAAACTTATGTGTGCCATGAACTTGTCGAATCTCCTATTCCACTGTCGAGGAGATTGTTTCAGCCCATATAAAGATCTTTTTAGCTTGCACACATAATTTTCCTTTCCCTTTTCGACATACCCTTCAGGTTGCCTCATCAGGATCGTTTCATCTAAATCACCATACAAGAACGCAGTCTTCACATCCATCTGTTCCAGTTCAAGGTCGAACTGTGCCACCATGGCAAGCAACATTCGAATGGACCTATGCTTCACAACAGGAGAAAACACATCATTGAAGTCGACACCTTCTTTCTGAGTGAAACCCCTTGCAACTAACCTTGTCTTGTATCTTTTCGACGTCACTCCTTCAATTCCTTCCTTAACTTTGAAAATCCATTTACAGCTGACTAACCTTGCCCCAGCAGGTTTCTTGATCAGTTCCCAAGTATGATTATCATGAAGAGATTTCATCTCATCATCCATGGCCTTCAGCCATTCAGTCTTATTTCGACTCCTCATAACTTCCTTATAGTCTCTAGGTTCTTCGTCTAGAACCTCACTTGCAGAGATTAAGGCATAAGCTATAAGATCTGCATATCCAAGTCTCTGAGGTGGCTTGATGACTCTTCTCGACCTATCTCTCGACAATAGGTAGTCATCGTCAGTTTCCTCAACTTCAGCATCTTTTGCTTCTTCTTCGACTTCATCTGGGATATGCAATTCAGCATCAACATGCTCCACCTCAACAGGAATCTCTACCTGTTCCAGCTCTTCGTCAGATGTTTCTGTACTTCGACCAACATCATCAGTTTTCTTAAAAGCCATTTCAGCTTCATTGAAAACTACATCTCGACTGGTGATACACCTCCTGTGATCTGGCTCTAGGCACCATAGCCTATAAACTTTGATTCCTTCAGGGTATCCCATGAACATGCATTTTCAGAGCTCTAGGTTCGACCTTGTCTTGCCTAATGTGAGCATAGGCTACGCAACCAAATACTCTCAGTTTGTCGAGATCTGGTGGATGTCCCGACCAAACTTCTTCAGGTGTCTTCATATCTAACGCTGTCAAAGGACATCTGTTTATCAGATATGTTGCTGTCAAAACAGCCTCAGCCCAGAACACCTTCTTTAACCCCGCACTAGTCAACATGCATCTGACTCTCTCCAAAATAGTTCGATTAAGTCTTTCAGCCAAACCATTTTGCTGTGGAGTACCTGCAGTAGTTCTGTGCCTTGCAATACCAGAGGCAGCACAAAAACTGTCGAATGCCTCATTGCGAAATTCAAGGCCATTGTTGGTTCTCAACCTCTTGGCCTTCCTGCCAGTCTGATTTTCAACCAGAGTCTTCCAACTTTTGAAATTCTCAAAAGTTTCATCCTTAGTCTTCTGGATGAATACCCATAATTTTCTGGAATAATCATCTATTATGGATAGAAAATACCTTGCTCCTGAATGTGATGCACACCTTGCAGGCCCCCAAAGATCAGCATGGATGTAATCAAGGGATCCATGTGTTCTTTGTTTGCCTTTGTTGAACTTCACTCTGCAAGATTTTCCAAGTACACAGGGTTCACAAAACTTCAGCTTTTCGACTTTGTCTCCACCAAGCAGATTTTGTTTCCCTAATTCGACCAGACCCCTTTCACTGACATGGCCCAATCTCATGTGCCAGATTTCTGTCTTCGACAAAGGTTTCGTGGATACAACATTTGTCGAACCACTTACAACTTCAGCCTCAAGGGTATACAAGCCTTGTTTCTTCACGCCTCTCAAGACTTCCTTCGACCCCTTCATGACTCTTAGGATACTTTTCTCTCCTTGGAAAACATATCCTTTCTTGTCGAATTCACCAAGAGAAAGCATATTTCTCTTCAAATCAGGAACATACCTGACTTCAGTCAACAACCTTATTAACTCATCATGGAGCTTGAATCTCACAGATCCAACACCTGCAATCTTGCAAGCCTTGTTGTTTCCCAGCAATACTGATCCACCATCTTGATCACATAACTCCTCGAACAAGTCTTTGTTTGGAGTCATGTGCCAAGTGCAACCTGAATCCATAATCCACTCTCTTCTCGAGTCACTGCTTGAAACCACAAGAACATCAGATGATTCGAAATCATCTTGAACAATGGCTGCATTGCCATTATCCTTACCTCCATGATCTTTAAGGCGTTCAGGGCACACCTTTCTTGTATGACCCTCCTTCTTACAATGATAGCATCGAATGCCAGATGCTTCGCCACTGTAAGATTCGACTGGCATTTGCCCTTCTTGTCGAACTTACCATTCTTTCGCAAGAATTTTCCTTTAACGGCCAAACCTTCACCAACAGTCGAAGGTTTATGCTCCTTTCGTTCGTTCAGGTCCTTTGAATATAGGGCTGATTGAACTTCTTCAAAGGTCAGGGACTCCCTTCCATACAAGAGAGTTTCTTTGAAGTGAGCATGTGATCGAGGCAAAGCGCACAATAGTAACAGCGCTTGATCTTCATCATCAATCTTTACATCGATATTTTCAAGATCAAGAATCAGCTTGTTGAACATATCCAACTGCGCAGCCAACACTTTGTCTTCAACCATCTTGAATGAATACAAAGCCTGCTTCAGGTAGAGTCGATTTACCAGCGATTTGGTCATATACAAACTTTTAAGTTTCGCCCATAACCCTGATGCCGTCGTCTCCTTTGATACCTGTCGTAGAACCTTATCACCAAGGCTCAACAGAATTGCGCTGTGTGCTTTCTCGATCATAGTTGTCTTCTCCGCTGCCGTTAATGCAGCATTCAAGGCTGCCTCTCCCTTCAACGCTTCCAAACAACCCTGCTGAACCAGTAGGGCTTTCATCTTCAAGCGCCACAGACCGAAATCATTCACTCCGGTGAACTTTTCAATCTCATACTTTGTTGAAGGCATCTTCTCCACGCTCACCGCACCAATTTGTTGTGAAAACGATACCAATAACAAAGTATAATAGGGAATTAGAGAGGAGAAGAAGAACACAGAATTGGTTATAACTACTATTCTTTCACTTTCTCTTAAAACAAGATTACAAGTTTACAAGAATAACAAATAACCTCTCTCACCCTAAATTAGGATTTGCAGCTTAGCGATGATGAGAGACTAGTACGCTATTTATAATAAAACCTAACATACTAACTAATGGGCTTTTTCAGCAAGGCCCATTACACAAGCCAACTTAATACACAAGCTAACTTAACAAATTAGGGTTTAAACACTAAAACCTAATTTAACATGCTAACAATCCTAGCATCTTCGACATCTGCATGCTAGACCCATCTTCGACTACAACATGCACACTTCGACAACAGCATGTGAACAGCCTTCGACTTCATGCTTAACTCTGTCGAATTGTCGAACTAAGAAGCTACCCTTCGACCATACTAGAGTTCGATCCAATATCTCACAATATATATATATATATATATATATATATATATATATATATTGGACGTATCAAATGAAAACTTTAGCTATAATGAGAACTGAGAACTTTTAATAATAACCATACGATTTAAAATCAATATATATGATGGATATTCTTACTCCACATCTTGACCATTAATTCTTTTCAATCCAATGGTTAAAAATAATAAGTAATTAAATATGGAGAGAGAAAAGTATTATTTATTATTTTTATCCATTAGATTGAAATTAATTAATGGTCAAGATGTGGAGTAAATTATAATAACTTACTTTTAGAGTAAAAATATCTCTCGTCTCTCTCTGTCACTACATATATATATATATATATATATATATATATATATATATATATATATATATATATATATATATATATATATATATATATATATATATATATATATATATATATATATATATTCCCTCCATTTTTTTTAAGTGTCATTTTAACAAAAAACTCTTCAACCGATATAATGGATTATTAGAGTTATTTTTCCTTTTATACACTCATTTATTTTCTCTTTCCAAATAAATTAAATCATACACTCTAAAGTACTCATAAATACTCTAAAGTGCTTAAAAATGCTATACTAACAACCTTTCACTAGTGAAAACTCTCCTAAGCTTTTAGGGGCTAGAGGTTTGACTCAAATAATAATAAAATTAACTAAAATAATAATTTTATCTCTATTTATCAAAAAGGTCACAAACATAAATAATTGCTTGGAATTTGTCAAACTGCCCATCGAACTCGAAAACACCGAAAATTGTCGACTACCTCTGACCCACTGTCGACCCGCGGGCGTATGACAGGCGTCGCGCGAATTTTCGCCGACGTTAACCATGTCATCGCTCGTCGCCCACCGCGCAAAATCTCATAGCATTGCGGCGACCTGCAAACGCACGCGCTGGCACCGCGACCGCCGACCCCAGTATGCTACATCTTGCACCCCGTCGTTGCTGAACATCGACCCTGGCGGTCCGGCCCCGCGCCCTTAGTCGCAACCTTTCGGCGCGACTCTCCAACCCTCTTCCACGATAGCGCAATCACACATGTCGCAGTCGTTACGTTGCAGTTTTTTTGTTAAAATTACATTTTACGATATTTGGGAACACATATCAAATGGGGTCGGCAGAAGTATATAACAACTCATCAATATGTGATCTAGAGGTTTTGACCAACCACCTTTAGCCACAAACAAAAACAAAAACCACATATAATAAAATGACGGAGGTATGAGGGTAAATACATCTCATTATCCTAACTGCATATAATCACCCATGAGTAAAGAAAGGCCCCTCTTATCTCGAAGTTTGAAGGTTGATGCATTCTTTCCCTTATTGGTGATCGCTCCAAGTTATACTCTCTTCCCAATTTTGATCCGCCTCTTTTCTATATTTCCAAAATTTTCATGTAACTTCCCAAATACATCACGTTAACTATAAATATAACCCGAAAAGTACAAATTGGTACCCACGCCCTTCTAAATTACTCACTCCCCAAAATATCTGATTTTGGAAACAATATTTTTATTTTATTAAACAAAATTCTACCAATATTTGTTAATAAAAATTATTTTATAGTTAAAACTATAAAATATTCATTTTATATTTATTCAACTAAATTCTCTAATTATCTCTAAATCCTTAAAATATCTAATTATTTATAATAAATTAAATAATTATATTATTGTCTTCTTTACTCTAAAATACTTTTATATTCTTATTATTAATAAAACTAGTAACATACTCATGTGTCTGCACGGGTATACAAAAATTAGTATAGCATTATTTGAATGGTATGAATAATATGAATAAGTGTAAATAATTAAAATATTTGAAAGATCGAGTATTAATAGATAGGTTTACAAATCATACTACATCAAAAGAATAAGTGAAATGAGAAGGCAAAGAAACTTTTACCATACAAAAAGTGAAGTGGAAAAACCTGTAGAAATAAAATGATGTTAGGATGAACAAATAATAGAAGAGGTAATTTTATGAAATTGAAATGGAAATTGAATTTATTAAAGTAATGTATAAAGAATAATGATATTCATGCATTTGTATAGATTAAAATAATTTTGTATGATGAATTTGAACTCAAATACGTACTGAAAGCAATCTTTATCAATATTTTTTTTGCGTGAATTTTATTGATCGTGTCCCGTTATAAATTTAAAATATTATTTGATAATTTTTATATGTGCAAAATATTCAGGACAAGAGAAAATGAATATACACAGTGTTTTTTATTAATGGAAGTAATTTCATGAAACTTTAGTGTAAATGGATATTAACAAAAAAAACAATATTACTTATGTTTAAATGAGATTTAAAAGTTGTATGAAACCTAATCACAAATAAAAGTGTAGGTTGATGTTGAGAGAAAGGGTGACCAAATAATTTGTTGTTGATATCTTGGCCAAGAAGAAGCAATTTTTTATTTTGTTTGAAAAGATTGGGCAATTTTAAAGTGTTGCTAAGCAAATTAGTTTAGGCTAAATACCCTTTTTCGTCCTTTATCTATACCTTGGAGTTCATTTTAGTCCCTTAACTTTTAAAAAGACCATTTTAATCCCTCAATTATATAAAATGTTTCACGTTAGTCCTTTCCGTTAACTCTGTTAGTCAAAGTCAATAACCTAGTCTATGTGGCATTTACATGGAATATGAAATAGTTAGGTGTCATTTATTTTCTCAAGCTGGATGCCACGTGTATTGCCACATAATAAATAAAATTTATTCAAAAAATGAAAAACAATTTTTTTTCCTTTCTGGGTTTCTTCAACCTGGGTTTCTTTTACCATTCATTCTTCTTTTATACCATACCCATTTTCTCTCTTTATCTTCTTTAAACCAAATACATCGTACTCCATATTAAATCCACTCTAATTCTCTTTATCTGCTTCAAATCGATAAAAAAGATTAGGAACCAACAACAACACATATCCTTTTCTCAATCGTATTGAACGCTTTAGTGGTGGTAGATTTCAGAGGCGCGTCGGAGGAAGGGTGATAACAACGGCGACTCTGTGGTGGTATGCGGTCGTGCGCATGGTGGCTCGTTTGAGTTGTGTTCGGTGGTGGCGATTGCTGTAGTTCTGCAAAAGCGATTGTTGTAGTTCTGCAAAAGCGATTGCGGTGAATCTGGAAATTAATATTCCTTCAACTTTCTAGAAAAAAAATGATTTTGAAGTAGTTGTGTTTGTTGGAAAAAAATGATTCTGAAACAAGCTGTGAGTGCATAACTGTGTTTGTCAGAGAAAAATGATTCTTAAATTTTTTTTCGTTTTAGAAGTTGTGTTTGTTGGAGAAAAATGATAATTTTCGTCAATGCTTGGGCGATTGGGAGGAATTCGGAAAGACACCATATGTGCAGAAAAAATAATTTGTATCACCAGCCTTTCTTGGCTGCAGCGACTCATCCTACCTTGGAAGGACCTTGAGCTCATCCTACAACTTTGATTAAAGATCCATTCCTTTTAATCATTCTGGGAACAATTGCACTTGGAGGGTTTCATGCTACAATGTGTTTGATGAAATGTTCCAAAGAAATGCCAACCGGGATGCCACCTATGTAAAATAAACACCGTTAGTTGAAAATGAACGGAAAGGATGCATATGATACGGTTTGAAAAAATAAGGGATTAATTTGATCTTTTTAAAAGTTAAAGGATCAAAATGAACCCCGCAGTATAGATAAAGGACGAAAAAGGATATTTAGCCATTAGTTTAATATTTCACGTTTGAACAATAAAAAACAATATTTTTTGAAGTAGAAAGTTGCTTCCCACCAATACATCCATGTTAGGCAATGGCTTGGTTAGTGAAGTTTGAAATTGATTAGCTTGAATATCGTGTAGCTTTTTGAAGGTATCAAACCAAAATTGTCAAATATTTGTGTGCATAGATAGCTTCTACCTTCTCCAACTCCAAGTGAAAGTGACTGATTTTTTAACCTGGGGAACCACTTTTTTAACAGATCGAGTGGGTTTAGCAGACCTATGTGTTAGAACAAGATTTGTTCTGATAAATATTCTTAGTTTTGATGATAACAATGTATATGAATTTTGCTTGAGATAATGTGGTACTCTAATCCTATGCAATTTCCATTTCAGGAAATATATAAAGAGTATGCACAAATTCAACGCAAGAAGCACTGACTCAGAAGGTTCAAGTATGCAACATCAGAACATGCTCTCGCAAGACATCAGAAGATGGTCAAGCAGAATCAGAACATGGTCTATTGAAGCATCAGAAGAACTTGAGATCAGAAGCAGAAGCACTGAAGTTCTCATGGTATCACGCTAGAAACACTTCAAGGTCAGAAGACAAGAAGATGCTCTGCACCAAGCTGTTTGACTCTGATGATATTCAAACGTTGTTTATACAAACATCAGATCAGAAGCAAGTACAAGATGGCAAGCTACGCTGACTGACAAAAGGAACGTTAGAAGCTATTAAAGGCAACGTCAGTTAAAGTAGGAAAAGCAAGGCTCGAGGTAGTTGACAAAAGAGTGAAACATTAAATGCAATGCTGTACGGATCACGCAACGCATTAAATGCTCCCAACGGTCATCTTCTCAAACGCCTATAAATAGAAGTTCTGATGAGAAGTTGTACACAAAACTTTTGCGCAAACATACAAAAACGCTGTCAAATTCTAAAAGCTCTCAAACTTCATCTTCAACCTCACTTCATTACTGTTGTAATATCTTAGTGAGATTAAGCTTAAACTTTAAAAGAAATATCACAGTTGTGATTATAGCTTTTAAGAAGCATTGTAATACTCTTGTAAGAATTTGTTTACATTCATTTGTAAGAACTAGAGGAGATCAAGTTGTGATCGGATTCTCTAGAAAGTCTTAGAGGGTATCTAAGCATTGTGTTCCTAGAGTGATCAGGTTGTGATCAGAATACTCTAGAAGACTTAGAGGTTATCTAAGTGGAAAACCATTGTAATATTGTGTGATTAGTGGATTAAATCCTCAGGTGAGGTAAATCACTTCAAGGGGTGGACTGGAGTAGTTTAGTTAACAACGAACCAGGATAAAAATCATTGTGCAAATTGTTTTTATCTTAAGAGTTTTAAAACTACACTTATTCAAACCCCCCCTTTCTAAGTGTTTTTCTATCCTTCAATTGGCATCAGAGCGCCGGTTCTAGGTGCAAGCATTTAACCGTGTTAGAAAAGATTCAAGAAGAGAAAAACACAAAGTTTAGATGGATGGTGAAGATCCAACACCTACATCTTCATCTGGCTCTGCTGAGCAACATAATGGAAATGATAACAATGGTTATACTAGACCACCAGTATTCGATGGTGAAAACTTTGAATATTGGAAAGATAAACTTGAAAGTTACTTTCTTGGTCTAGATGGTGACTTATGGGATCTTCTGGTGGATGGTTACAAACATCCAGTGAAAGCTAGAGGAGTAAAGCTAACAAGACAAGAAATGAGTGATGATCAAAAGAAAGAATTCAAAAATCATCACAAGTGTAGGACTGTTTTGCTGAATGCTATCTCTCATGCTGAATATGAGAAGATATCTAACAGGGAAACTGCCTATGACATATATGAATCATTGAAAATGACTCATGAGGGAAATGCCCAAGTCAAGGAGACTAAAGCTCTTGCCTTGATCCAGAAATATGAAGCCTTCAAGATGGAGGATGATGAAAACATTGAGAAGATGTTTTCAAGATTTCAAACGCTAACTGCTGGGCTAAGAGTTCTTGACAAGGGATACACAAAGGCTGATCATGTCAAGAAGATCATCATAAGCTTGCCAAGAAGATGGGGTCCTATGGTGACTGATTTCAAAATTGCCAAGAATCTGAATGAAGCCTCTCTTGAAGAATTGATCAGTGCTCTGAGGAGTCACGAAATTGATCTAGATGCTAATGAACCTCAGAAGAAAGGTAAGTCTATTGCATTAAAATCTAATTATAAAAAATGCACTAACGCTTTTCAGGCTGAAGAAGAAGATTCTGAAGAATCAGAATCAGAAGAAGAAGATGAACTGTCCATGATCTCCAGAAGGGTAAACCAACTCTGGAAGAGCAAGCATAGGAAGTTCAAGAACTTCAAAAGTTCTATGAAGCCTGAACATGGAGAATCTTCTGGAAGCAGAAGATCTGACAAGAAGAAGGTCACATGCTATGAATGCAATGAGCCTGGTCACTACAAGAATGAGTGTCCAAAACTTCAGAAGGAGAATCCCAAGAAGAAGTTTCATAAGAAGAAAGGTCTTATGGCAACATGGGATGATTCAGATTCAGAATCAGAATCAGACTCTGAAGGCGAGCAGCCAAACATTGCACTAATGGCCACAGTTGATGATGGATCGGAATCTACATCAGAATCAGATTCTGAAAAGGTATTTTCTGAACTATCTAGAGAAGAGTTAGTTTCCAGTTTAACAGAACTTCTAGAGCACCACGCATGACATGGGATGCCGTAAAATCTGAACCAAGTCACCCTACTATTATCAACATTAGAACACTCCCATGGTCGGATTTCAGAAAACCATTGCTTCCACCAGTTATTATCATCCCCTACCAGTTCTGCCAAATAGCCGTCTTCCGTTTCTTCTAATAGACAAAGATTAGCTCCGAGAGGGGTGATCTTAACCGCAAAAACACCTTCCACTTTGAAACTAGTTTGCATGTTGTTATTCCTCCAACAAATATTCATTGTGAATTTTGTAGGAACTTTCCGGAGAATTCAAACCACTTGTTCTTTCATTGTTTAGTCTCGAAATCTATATGGGGGAGGATTTTCTTGTGGATTGGAGAAGACATCAATCTTACGATAGAGGAGTTAATGGATTTTGGGTTCATTCAAGAGAAGGTGAAGAATATTAAAATGAGGGAGAAGATAAATATCATATGGATTGCTACCACATAGAGTTTATGGTTAATGAAAAATGCTATGGTTTTTGATAAGGTGTCGTTTATTTTTGAAGCGGTGTGCACTAATGTTATGTTTTTATCTTGGAGTTGGTTTGATAGATTTAAACCGCTTTCATCGTCTTCCTTTTACGAATGGTATAAATTACCATTAGCTTGTTTTAATACTTTGTAGTTCTCTTGTATTGTAAGGGTTGCACCCCTACTACGAGTTCTTATAATCAAATTGCCTATTGAAAAAAACATTCATGAGCTGGACACTTTCCTTCAACATATTGCTCATACAAAGAATAATAATTTGCTGGACTGCAACCCTAGAACCTGTTGAGCATGAGATAGCTAAAGTCATAATGATTTGAAATAAAAAATTTTCAATATAATAAAATGCCTTAAATTTGTTCCCTTCATTTAATCATGCATGTAAGTTATAAGTTTAAGTGGAAATCTTAATGGAGAGCAGGAATGAAGATTCCTCTAATCACTTTACAATTAACATATATAATGCATTTACCCATGCACTAATAGAAGATATAAGGCGTTTGCCCATTCAATACTATTATACAAGGCAATGGAGTCTATTATAGAAAAATATTCTAGCATGAACCTTAACTTGCATGTTGTGTTTTCTGTTTTACAAAAGGTAAGCTGTAAAATCTTGCTTGAAGTTGCATAGTCTTTTAAGATCTTTCTCATTTAAAAGCATATTCAACAGAAAGTCAACCTTTAAAGCAGATGTATTGTCTGCATGTTGGTTAGGAGTAGCATTAAATGTTATATAAGAGTAGACCTATACAAATATGGGTAATGCTAACGAGTGCCCCAGGGGCACTGGTTAAGAGATTAAAAAGGTAAGTTGAGCATTGTTTAATAAAGTAAAAAGATATGTTTTTATCCAAAATATATGTATTAAATGCATTGAAAATATAAATAATTAACTTTTTTAAAGAAGATTAGGTGTATTTAATGAATTGAATCTAAAATATTTTCTTAATTTGGAATGCTTAACCAGTGCCCCTGGGGCACTCGTTAGCATGACCCTACAAATATTTAATTGAAAAAATTAATAATAAATGTGTACATTGGCTTAATGGATGTTCACTCGCCGTGAATCCTAATGAATATCAATATTTAATTATTTATTGATCCTTTAAGCTATTTTATTATAACAAATTAGTTTCTTTAAGTTTTTTATTAACAACGTGGTCCTTTAAGTTTTTTATTGTTGAATTAGAATCTGACTTTATATTTTTTGGATTCTACTTTATATATTTAAGATGCTAATATATGTATTATGTTGCAACTTTACGTATTGGGGTAATTGGTTTAATCAAAGATTGAAAAAAAGGTAAAACAAGGGTAACTATGCACACATTTGTTAACTTAAAGGACCAAGTTGTTACAAAAAAAAAAACTTAAGGGACCAATTTGTTACAATAAAATAACTTAAATGATCCGTGGTATAATTATCCCTAGTTATTTTAAGGAAAGAAGGGATATGCACTAACAGAGTGAAATAATTTTACACTGTCAACCTATGACGTTCATGTATTGTGCCAAGTCAGACTAAAAATGTTAAATAATTTATATGACATGACAAAATGATATATTTATATTAGATGAAAGTGTAAAAGTTTTTTACACTATCAATGTGTTTATTTAAAATTTTATTTTAATATTATTTTATTCACAATATTTGAACTCAAGATTTCTAATTAAATTAAAAAATACTAGGAAGAAATTTGTAGTATCGCACGGGTCTCGTCTGAACTCACATTACACGTCTCTCACTCTCATTTGTAAAATTTGTCTTCGTTTAATCAGTTAGTTAACATCTACGTAGTTATAAATATAGACTAATAATATGCACCAACTTTTAAGCATTGATATGTACTTATAATAAACAGCAGCAAAGAAAAATTTAAAAGATGGACATTAAAATGAATAATCTACAACTGGTATCTCATAGATACGTTCACTTCTACCCGTAGATCTATGCCTGCAAAGACCTTCATTACGATACTCCAAGGCATTCCTTATGCCTAATTAATATAATTCTTTTTGTTAGTACTAAAAAAAATTTCAAAATCAATTTATTTTAAAAATAAAATTTATACTTCAAAGCAACGACGTAAACAGAATAATGAGTAAAATTTGCTGGCAGGAATGCATATCCTCAACTGAAATTTATGCAGCCATCTCTGCCGCTATTTTATTGACTACGTGATCAATCTAGCGATTGATCAATTAAACTCTTTTCCACATACACTAATATTTTAACTTCATGAGAATTTATCTCTCTTATTGAACCAATCTATATGAAATAAAATAACATGGGACAGTTAATGAATGGAGACAAAAAAAACTACACGTGGAATTAACTTGGAAATTGGTGGCAAAATAGGGCATGTAAGTGGAGATAATGATAGAGGAAAAAAACAAATTCAGTGATCAGGTTAGATGTTATTACCATAACATTCTTCCTCAATACAAATTTTTCAATAACAGATCGACAACTTCCAAGTAGCATTCTCAAATTCATCATTTTCTTTCTCAATCCATCTCCAACCTCCAACCTATATCTCTAACCTCCATTTTTTCTCATCTCCAACATCTATTTTTTCATCTCCAGCATTCATTTTTTCCTCATGTCCAACCTCCATATTATTGGATGAGAATATGGACACAGATAAGGGTGGCAAAATGGGCTGCCCGCCCCACCCCGTGTCCGCCCAGCCTTATGCCTGCAAAAAAAAACGGGGAAGGCAAGCCCACCAAGTTGAAATGGGCCTAAAATTCAAGTACGCCCCATCGAGGTGGCTGGTTGACGGGCGGCAGGCTTACCCGCCTATTTTTCTATTAATTTATTTTTACATTTTTTAATAAGTTAAAAGACTTTTTTTTACCTTTCAATTAAATTTTTCACTTATTTTTTAAAACATTTTTTTATAAAACATCTCTTTAACAATTTTTACTTCAAAAAATGTTGCATATATTTACAAATAAATGTATAAATTAAACCACAAGAATTAGAATGACTAGAGTTAACTAAAAAAAGGGTGGACTTAAGGCGGGATAGGCTGAACAAATAAGCGATGCGGGCTTTAGCGGGCAGCGGGTTTTGACGAGGCGAGCATTAGCAAGCAGCGGGTTTTGGCGGGGCGAACATTGGTGGGCAGCGGACCCAAAATCCCAACCCAACCCGCCATTTTATGGTGGATGCATGGGCCGGCCCGGCGGTCCACGACTCGTTTTGCCACCCCTAGACACAAGGTCTAGAAATAGGAGTTGAATAAACCCTTTCCCTTTAAGACAATTTTAAAAACATTTTAGGTCCCATAAACGAAATCAGAGATTTTAAGAAACGCGAAAGCAAAACATAATAACAAGAGAGCTTGGAAGCATCTCAATGAATTAAACTAAGTTAAATAATAAATGATGTTGCTAAGGACTTGATTGCTTCTAATGTAAGTCAATCACAAGACAACCAAATCTGTTTTAAACAAAGCGGTTTAAAAATCTTTATATAGATGTTCTCTCAAAACATAATTGGCTTCATGGTAATTCAATAAGATTGATACATCGCAGACCCAAACTTGTACATTAAATCTCTATAAGCATGATATAACTTATATGGAATACAAACAATGTAATAATGCACTAATGTAATAGATATAATAATGAATTCTAGAAAATTAAAAGGAGATATAAGGGAAAAAGAAAAGATACATAAATATATAGTGGTTCGTTGTTCGTCCTCGCTTTGCCTACTCCATTTTTTAATGGGGGTTAAAAACCATTGAAAAATAATCACAATCTTCCACTACTTTGATAAATTTGATACAAACATTTTGGTTACAAAGAACTATCAAACGATAATTCACTTTGTTGATATAGACACTTAAATTTCTAATAAAAACAAGATCTCCAAAGATCTTAATCCAATAACCTTCATATCCATATAAACCTAATCCAAAAATTCATATGTGGTAATCTACCTCATCCCACCGATTTCTTGTCGGAGTGATTACCATTAGCTAAGCGTTGATTGGATAACTCCTAACTTTGTTTGAGAGCAATCGTTCTCCAACTCCACCAAAGATGGATAACTTCCACATCCGCCTTACGAATAATTAATATTAGATCTCGCTAAAGTCTTGCTTGGAGTACAATGAAACTCTCTCCTTTATAGATAACAATAAGGAATGAACTTCATTCAAGAAATGATACATGAACGGTGAACCTATTACAAAAACCAAACTTCACGTATAAACATTAGATACGCTAATGTACCACTAACCTCCTTCAACACTCAATCTTTAGAGACGAAGGTCCACAACAATGTAAAATGACTAAGGATGAAGATGATGTATATTGTTAGACTATCTCATAAACACTCTAAAAACACAAGGTGTTAGTCAAGAGATTAGATGAATATGAATGAAGAACACACATACAAGGTTCTCTTAATTTTTGGGTAAATGGGTATTGGTTCTTGATTGATATCATGAGCTTGATTAATCATGAATAAGACAACAAGATTAATCAACTCACTCTCTTTAATTCACTCAGCATAACAATAAATTGTACAAGAACAAGATGAAACAAAAAAAAAGTAAATCTGACATGAATGACACTAAAGAAGTTTTTCTAGAGAAAGATTCATGGTTATGGGTAAGGACACACTAATGAAAGAAAACAAATTGATATATTTGTCTCTAAGGGTTTCTCCCATATGCTTCACACACTTCTTGCTTTCACCAAAGAAACAACAATTTAAACCAAGGATGCAAAATTGGTCTTGTGAAGCATTGATTCGAATCAAGAAGAAATTGTGATTCACATAAATTTAAGTATATCTCAAATGTGGCTTCATGGAGGTATTTGGTTCGAGTCATGATTTTCACTTGATTTGAATCATGTAACGCCCCAGACTGCTTTCGGGATGATCGACTGACCCCACAAACCAACACTGGTCTTTTCAGCATGCTTTGACCTCACTCGCATGCTTTCTGGGAAACCTCCCAGAAGGTCATCCATCCCAATACTACTCCAAGTTAAGCACGCTTAACTATGGAGTTCTTATGGAACAGGCTTCCGAAAAGAAGATGCATCTTGTTGATATAGGTAGTACCCATCAATCCTTATAAGCTTTCCTTCAACCATGCAGTCTCATACCTGCACGACATCAGGATCCCTCTCATTCCGATGTGGCGACCACCCTTGCCTTCTTCGGCCTCAGGTGTTACATGCGGTGCAACCAACCCTCGCCTTCTTCGGCCTCGGGTGTTACAAATCACATGAGGTTATGATTCGAATTATGTCCATTTTGTGATTCGAATTAAATTGTCCAGAGGCAATTCCTAATTTTCACAAGGCTCCTGATTCGAATCATGCTTAACACTTGATTTGAATCAAGTAACTCAACATCCAGATTTAAGAGCTCTATCTTGTGATTCAAGTCATGTCTGATGAAACAACAAAGGAGTAATTTGTTAGGCTAAAAAATAAATATTATCATGGATCAAAACACTTTTATTTATTAAGTAATGAGGGTTTTCAGTGGTACAACAAGACAATTAGCAATTACAATATAATTAAAATATGAATAAAGTACAAGCACACAGATATTAAATAACAAGCAAATTACAAATACGCAAACAGATTAAAAAACTACATTCAAATTGATAAAAATATCAAAACAAATAAATGATACCAAACAATAACGTGACTGCACTTTCATCCCCCTTTTTTATGTTTGTCAAATTTGATTTATTATTGTTGATAAATTATTCAAAGCATTATTTGGAATTTGATGGATGGAATGAATCCGGTGAGTTTCTTTAACGTACATGTAATTAATGTTTAATACTTTCTTAAGTTGTAAAAGCTGTAAAACTCCCTCCGTATTAAACACTTAATGTGCATGAATATTTGTAATAGCTCGATACCTTCTCCCCTTTGACAAATATCAAAAAGAGATAAAAGATAGAGAGAAAGCACACGCAAACAGCTGAATCCAAGATAAACAAAATCAAAAAATAGAATGTCATATTTAGTGATCTAAACAAGCACCATATAAATCACATGTGGAACTAGTTATCGTAAATACGCAATTTAATAAAGATATAAAGAAAAAGATAGCATAAAGACAATCAAAGAGATATCATACATACGTGGCTAAAAGACTGGTGACAAGATACATAACCTAAAAAGTAGTCAAAGATCACAAAATAGACAGTAAACCAAAATAACATAAATATCCAGATATGCTAATGTTATGTTATGCATAAAAAGCTAAAAATAAAATCAGGGAATGGAATTTGAATCATCAAAAGGAGGCTCAACAATTGTAATATCTGGAGAGGGAATATTGGGTTATGAATCAAAATCGCAAATTCCAAGAGGAAAGATGAGATTAGATCTACCTAGTCGCTTGACAGTAGCTTTCACTGAGTTCACTTAAGCAATGACCCGGGCTTCGACAACTTGCATCTCGACCTTCAACTTTTCCTTCAGTTTTACCCTGCCATCTTCACTTCCTATAGCAGCACCTTCAATGTGTGCCATGAACTGTTCTTCCCTAACATGATTATCCTTTAAAATTTGCTTGGCCAACTCATTAAGATAAGTTTCAACATCTACATATAACAGTCCAAAACTGGTTGCACCAGTCTCATCAGAATGATCCTTCTCTGGCTCCACAATCTTGTCACCATATACCTTCCTGACAAATTTTTCACGATAGTAGTACACACCATTATTATCCTTGTAATACATCGTCATAGAAACTCCACACATATCTAGAATATTTTGAATTTCAACCATGTCTTCTTCTTTGGACACAATCCCATTAACCTCAAGAATAAACTACACAAAAGAAGAGAAAAACATAATTCTCTTTGGATTTTCCTTGCAATGAAACATCCTCTCAATAAGGAAAATTACCCGATCAAATCCATTATTTGAAAGAAGAGCCCACATAAGGTAGATGTCATTATCATCAACTTTTCCCCAATTCTAAGGTTTCATGTAGAATACCTTAACTACTATCCTGTGCAAAATTCGCATGTTAACTTTGACTAATATGGAAGTTTTACATACCAATGTTCTCAACCATAAACTTTAAAATAGAAAGATTCATGGTGATGGGTATATACACACTAAGTAGAGAAAACAAATTTTTATCATTATCTCTAATGGTTTCTCCCATATGTTTCGCACACTTTTTGCGTTCACCAAAGAAATAACTATTTAAATCAAGGATGGAAAATTGGTCTTGTGAGGGCTTGATTCAAATACAAAAGAATCTCTGGTTTAAGTCAATATGAGTAGAGCCTAAATGTGGCTTCATTGAGGTATTGATTCGAGTAAGGATTTTCACTTGATTCGAATCACTTGAGGTTATGATTCGAATCGTGTTCATTTTGTGATATGAATCAGATTGTCCAGAGGAAATTCCCAATTTTCATAAAACTCCTAATTCAAATCATGATTAACGCTTGATTTGAATCAAGTAACTCAACATCCAGATTTAAGAGTTCTAACTTGTGACTCAAGTTACACCTGATGAAATGACAAAAGAGTAATTTGCTAGGCTAAAAAGGAAACATTATCATGGATCAAAACACTCTTATTATTAAGTAATGATGGTTCTCAGTAGTACAATAACACAATAGTCGAAGCTATTATAATTTAATAGAAATACGAATAAAGTACAAGCACGCGAATATTTAATGACAAGCAAATTATAAATACGCAAACCGATTAAAAAATTACATTCAAATTGACAAAAACATTAAAACAAATAAATGATACCATACGATAAGGTGCATGCACTTTCACATCTCGAACCTCCTTTTTTTCATCTCTAACATCCACTTTTTATCTTCAACCTCTATTTTATCATATCTAACCTCCATCTTCATCCTCCATTTTTTTAATCATTTGCAGCCTCCATTTTTCATCACCAACATCCATCTTTACCTCTTCTCTGACTTCCAACCTCTATCTCCAACATTCATTTTATCATCTCCAACTTCCATTTTTTCTAATCACCCACCAATTTGACTCCTATAATTTCAGCCATGAATAACAATCATTTCAACAATTATTTTACAAAAGGCAAGCTGGAAAACAATATGTCAAAATAAAAAATAAATAAATTTTTTGACAACAAAAGCAATAAAGTTTACATAAATAAAAAATTTCACACCAAAAGACTTTTCAAAATCTTGCTTGAAGTTGTATAATTTTTAAGATCTTTCTTATTTAGAAGCATATTCAACAAAAAATCAACCTTTAAAGCAGATGTCTTGTCTGCATGTTACTTTTTTACACTGTCACTGTGTTTATTAAACTTTTATTTTAATGTTATTTTATTCGCAATATTTGAACTCAAGATTTCTAATTAAATTAAAAGTACTAGGAAGAAACCTATGGTATCGCACAGGTCCAGTGTGAATTCATATTACACATCTCTCACTCTCATTTATAAAATTTGTCTTCATTTAATCAGTTAGTTAACATTCATGATATTATGTGACGTGTGATGTTTATGTGATGTGTGTGGGGTAGTTGAATTAAGATGTTAGTTAGAATAATAATATAAAATAGTCTAACTAGCATTATTATTTAAATGAAATAAAAGATATTATGAGGTAAGTTAGTAAGGGAAAATTAGGAAGTTCATAATAAGAGTCCTAAGGCTAACTAGGTAAAAAGAGAAAATAGGAGATTTACTCATTCAACGTAGAATTTTGGAGAAAACGTGAAAGAAGAGAGAGCTAGGGCAAGAAGAGGAGACGGAGAAGATCAACCGTAGGAATTCGAAAAGGGAATCAATTCGGCTAATAATCTAAGGTAAAGGGGGATATCATGAGTATTATGTTTGATTTAAGGGGTTGATAATTGTATGTTGGGATTTTGTGTTGTTCTTGATGAAATTGATGATCTACGATGATGGTTTGTTTGATTGTATGATTAACATGTTATATGGTGCTGATTGTTGTATTAATGATTAATAACATGATTTAGATTTAAATCCACCATTGTTGATGGATTTGAAGGTTAGGGTTTGATGAAGATCATTGGGGGTATGATGAATGTTTGAAATTTAGTGTCTAAAATGATTAATACATGTTAGAACTATAATCATAGACCTTAAATCACATAAAATTATCGATTAAAACATGTTTTTGGGCAAACGATTGGGACTGGTTTGATGTAGATCACGCAGGAGTTTTTAGCAGAATTGCCGAGCCTGCTTAACATGCTCTTAAAAATAAAGAGGATAAAGTCAGTAGGTATCGCGCTTAGCGCGGTATAAGGGGCGCTTAGCGCGGATTCCTGAATTGAAAATTAATATTTTTGAAAAATGACTTCAGAATATGGAAGCTTATATTTTATTATAATTTTTGAGAATTTTATGGAACTTACTGTGCACGTTTGGGTAGGTTTATAAGGCATTTTGTATGTAACTTTGTTTTGTGAACTATTGTGCCTCAGTACTTGATTTTGGTGAATGTTATTGTGTTGATTAATAACATGATTAATTGATGATTATGTGTTGAGTTGACCAAGATGCTTGTGATATTGTATGTTTGAATGATGATATGACTTTGATGCATACATGAATGATGATGCCAGTTTGACTAGTTGTGGTCGTTGATTTTGTGAAGTTGAGCATCATGCATTCATAGCATAATTGTAGGACGACAAGTTCAATGATGTTGTAGGACCATTGGTCCAGAGACGACTCTTTATCCCATTGTGCGGATTGAGTGCAATTTGTTGATGTGCTCTGGTTCCAAGCAGGAATTGATCCTATGGTAGGGATCTTTGGAGAATGATGACTGAGTTCAGTGATGAATTGGTACCACATGCCTGAGTTCATTTTTGTCGCATTGCATTGGTGTGAATTGATGATGCTTGATTATTTGTGATGTGAATAACTTAAGTGATAATTGTGATTGAACTATGAGATGGTGTTGTGAATAGGTGATGATGTGCAGGTGTGGGTAAGTATGTGAACATGATGAATATGTCGTATCAATATATGTGTGATTGGTTAATTGTATACCACTATTATATCTATTACTTATGTCTTATATAATATTTATGAAATACTCACCCTTTCTATTTGAATGTTACCTCCACGTGGGTAACGCGCAGGTAATCAGGAGTAGTCCATTGAAGTTAGAGGATAGCTTCATGGCATCCTTTTACCGTTTGTTTAGATTGAAGGGAGTCTTGCTCTGATACGTAACATCGGGGACGGGGTCATTATGTTTTAGAACTATTATGTTCTCTTTGACTTTTTTGTATTTGATTGCATTTTGATGAGTTACCTTTCAAAGGATTTTGATGTTTGAGTTATAACTCTTGAACCATGAGGTTTTATTGATGTTTTATGAAGATTATTCTGAAGATGTTTTAGATTATGAATTCTACTGCGAGATAACATGTTTTTGTTTATGATGATGATTGAGATATAATTTTAAATAAATTTTGAGAACCCGTGTTACGGGGCATGATATTATATTATGAGATTTTTATGACGATGTGACACCCTTGTTGATGATTTTGTTTTGATTTAATTCGTATTATATTGCGAATATTCCTTGTGGGTTAGAAGGGTGTTACAGAAAGCATACCATGTATGGCTCGATGTACTACAATACATAATACCAACTATCATTAACCAAAAAGCTTGATGAAAATGTGTAGCTGCATCGTTTGAAAATTCATTTTTCCAGTATATAGTGTAAGGAACTCTCTACAAAACAAAAAGACTTATGTTTAATAATTACATGTAATTAGTTAAGGAGCCTAAAAATCTAAATCATGAAAATTCACATCTTGTAAGTCCAATATGATGTTTTGCAACCTCATAGATTTTGAATTAATACTTGTAACCTCTCTATCGCATACAGTTCCTGAAAAACAGTATGAAGCCATAAACTTAAAACACCCATTCTTCCATGGATATCAATGGCAATGAGTTGGCATTGAAATGTCAACCTTCAAAATGTTGCTTACATTGCAATCTATAAACAGACACATCGGTTCATGTCAATTACAACAATGTTTCCTGATTTGGCTTGGATGCAGTTTGGTGACAAATTATTTTGTGACATTTCTTTGACTATGCAACACCAACTAAAACACGATAATATCAAAAAGTAGAAATAACTCAATATAATCACATGAATCAATGTCATATTTTTATAGCTGTAAGCTACCATACACACATTCAATTTGAAGTGTCAGTACTACTTACTTAACAACCTATCACAATCCATATCTTTCATCCAAGTAAAGCAACATATAAATTGTCTGCATGTAAGTATAATCATGTCATATAAAAA
This sequence comes from Vicia villosa, assembly GCF_029867415.1. Classification (NCBI taxonomy): domain Eukaryota; kingdom Viridiplantae; phylum Streptophyta; class Magnoliopsida; order Fabales; family Fabaceae; genus Vicia; species Vicia villosa. The sequence continues at coordinate 12,085,350 of NC_081183.1, read as the reverse complement.
ACTTATTTGGAATAAAGATATAAAGGATAGATGAGAAAAATGAAAAATGAGTGAAATAGAGAAGTTTTAAGACATTCATGGCGGTGCGCGAAGAGAGGTTCAAGTGGTTGGCAATGTTGATGTTTTGCTTTGGTATATAAATTTTGGATCAACTCTTATACACTCTCTTCTATTCCATTCAGGTTTGATGCAATTGTAATTCCTCTTCTCTTATATTCATACTTCAAATTAATGGAAAAATAATATAACAACAGAACGACCTTTAATTTCTTTTCCTTTAGTTCTGTCTCAGTTTACACACCGACCAACAATCAAAACAAAACTTGCACTACTTAACTCATAATAAAACTTGCACAATTTTTATATGACTTGCAAAGATGTTAAAAGTTGACATATTATAAATTTTAAGTTGGTGAATAGGATGGGAATAATACATGTATGACAACCACGCCACCAAACAGTTTTGCAATCCTTTCGCTAAGCTTCTTTTATTCATAATCTTGATTTGCAACATGTATAAAATGTAAACATTTTGTTAGAGCTTGGGTAAAAATTTGAATCTCTAGTACTCTACTATATGTGTATGAGTTGTTTTTACATAAAAAATTTAAATAAAATGATTATGTGTGATTGTGTTACCCCATAAGAATATTCAGGTTATAATCAATTCATTATACATTGTCATATTTGTCTTATAAATCTAATCTAATTAATCTTCTGATAATTTTAAGATAAACTCAATCTTTCACATTTCTTAACGTTATGGTTCAATGGCTATGCATATTCACACACACGTAGGAGTTTCATAATGCATAAATTTGAATAAAGTAAAAAAATCACTTTCAACTATGACTTAAAACAATCATCGTCCATTTTGAATGTATTGCCAAACAACAACAAATTATTCAAGTTCTTACCAGTATTAGCCCAAGGCACATTTGGCAGAATCCAGGAAAATAAATGGTGCATCTTTTGATATGAACATGGCTGCATACTGTAGAAGCTTATAAGCTGCGTTTATATATCTTTCTGCTACGCCACACTATATCAATATTGCGAAGCACACCTAAATCAAAACTAATCACTGCTAATTATAGTAGAATATTATCA